>NW_022884186.1:0-18552 GCF_011952255.1 Bombus vosnesenskii | reverse complement strand
CAGAGACCTGTCTAGTGTTTCTTCTCACGCGGCCTGGAGGACGAAACGCAAAAATTCACATCCTGTACTTGACGTGCAAGCGTTCACCGACCGCGTGTCCCGTTTTTACTGATCAAACACGTGTCTGCAATCACAATACGATACTGTGTGGTGAGATGTATCCGTAAATGCGTATGTTTCGTGACGCGAACCTTGAAAATGAAAATTACACTTTCGTTTATTCCTCGAGCGTCGTGCACGCAGGAAGTCGTATAATAATTTTATTAGTAAGATTTTTTTTATATAGACTACGCTATATTAATTTGTGACCAAGCTGAAAGATCGTGACACGCCCTTTGTGTAGAAATTGCAATATTCTCCGTTTTACCTAATAATTCTCCCAGCAAATTCAGCACGCACGTTCGCGAAAAATATTATCGAATACACACAGTGCAGTGCAGATCAAGTTACAAAGGGAATATAGATATGCTCGCCTCCCGTGACACGCAACTCGAAAGCGAAAATAAGGCTCGTTAAAGACGATACATACTCCTCGAGATAGGATCTGTGGTTTCTGCTCGGAAGTTCCCTTATCGTTGGTCAATCAGATTTCTTTTTTATCTTTTTCGTTGCCGACCGAGACAAAGTAAGCATCGCCGACTCTAATTACTAGCGAATGGAAACGCGCGTTAAGTTATGCAGATTGGCCTGTGTGTTACGTCGCGTAACACTCTACCTAGCCGAGGCCACACACCGCGGGCAAGATGGCAACCAGATGTCTTCGGATACTCACTGCGTACCCTCAACAGTCTCAAGTACCTTCCATAAATCTCATAGATTTCCTAGTAAAGGTCCTTCAAAGCAAATAAACGTCTGTTTCCGAAGAATTTCCAAAGACTATTGTCTACCACGGCGTGACAAGGGAAAGTTAGTTTTTCTCACGTACGCTGCAACTTTCCTCCCACTAACCACTTTCTCTCGAGGGCGGTTAAGACCCTTCGTGTGACCAATTAACAACGAAGCCTATTCCCTCCCTCTCCTAACTAAAATCGTCACCAACAAATCCGATGGTCCCGTGCGCTAGACACACCCATCCTTAGCTTTCCTCCGAGACAGCATCGTCTCCCAAGACAGTACTGATTTTACATCCTTCGAACGGTCAACATCCTTCAACCGGGTATACACACCCGTAGATCAGTCACTCACTCATCTCGTACATACGCACCAGCGTAACTGTCTTCGTTATAGGTTGTTGGAATAAACGGTGAAATATAACTTACTCTGCTGTGTCATATTCATTTAACCACCTCTGTTATCTTAACCGAAACAGGGGAACGACTACTTCGCGGCGTCGATTCACCGAATCGTAGCGAGAATTTACGCCTTTCGCTGACGCGTTTTCCTCGCGACCGCGTCTCTCCGCGAACGGTCGTAACACTGTGATTACCCTCAACGGACACGCCGTTTTGGGTTTTCTCTTCGGTTCTTTAATTCCGTCCTTTTTCTTTCGCTCAGTTTTTTGGCCAGTGGCGGGTCTTTTATCGCGTGGCGAGGTTGATTCGCGTGGGAAAATGTCGTGTGCTCTTCGGCAGATAGAAAGATCATTGTTTCTTAAAGCATCCAGACGTTGTGCGTGATTGGCATATTAAAGTTTCTTGCGAATGTTACCGTGTGACCATGTCTCCCTTGTGACCGTAATTGTGCGACGATGGTTTCCTGCAAATATTACCATCTAACAAGTTTTTCCAACGAATATTACTGTTCGATCAGGTTTTACTCGAATCTTGTTCTTCCCTTGATAGGGTCCTTTCCTTATATAGGGTGTCCCAGGATTTCGCAGTCAAATCTATGCCACTATATTCCACTGACTATTTTAATGTACCAAACTACGAAGATGCGGCTGATATTGTGCGTGTTGCGTTATTCCACAACTAGGCTTGATTGGCAGGCCATTGGAACGAGATTTGTTCAAGCTGTTCGAAATGTTGGAGAACGAGCCGTTAACATTGTAATGTATGCAACTACAGAGACGTACCGTAACTTTTGTTTCGAGAACAAATAACAGAGAAGAAGAGAATAATGAAGATTGGACACGGACGAAATTAGCTGTCGATCTTGAAACTCGTGCACTGCGATTTCAGATAATCAAATTAGCATATAATGAGATTTGGGAACGGGCAGAGTATATTCCGGAGTTTGGATATATATATATTTAGATTAAAGATTGGTTCTTTGCGAGAAACGTTTTTAAGCAACATATGAAATTCTTCGTCTATTTATAGTATATTTCATTTTACTATAGTGGGAACAGTATTCTATAAATCGGTTTATAAGAGTGCGAATTTATTATCTTAACGCTAGCCTTGCTAAACCCGGTCAAATGACCGGTTTCAAAATTTAATTTGAAATTGTGCGTTGGTCGTTGTTTCTTTTCTTCCTCCAACTTTATGTAAATTCTTATATTATCCGACTAATCAATTTCTCAATTTTTGTTGACGTAAGAATCTATATAAAGTTAGAAGAAGAGAAGAAACAACAATGACTGTATAATTCTAAATTAAATGTTGAAACACGGCCTTTTGACCAGGCCTGGTAGAGTTAGTGTTAAATCATGCTTTGTAATTATTTATTTTGGCTGGTGGTAAGCAACGGTAACGCAAACACTGATCGAAGTAGACAGGTGTTCGTTAGACAGGTATTCAGGCCCAAGAATTTCCAGGTCACCGATTGGGGCCCCTGTTGTAAATTTCTGGTGATTCGCCCAACTATTGGTTAACTAAGAGTAAAGAGAAGAGGACAGTTTACATCTGAGCTACTGCTTCGATTAACCACATCTGGCAGAATGGCCTTTAGGGAAGAAAGTGTACCGTTTTCTGTGGTCGACCATCCTTTGTTTTCTTTTCTGAACAATAGATCTAGTTTGGACATTGATAACTAGCGGCTTATCGATCGTTCGATGACACAGGACACAGCCATTCTTTATGCTACATTATCCCCACGACTAACTTTTACAGCTGTCTGCTAAGTTAATATTACCGGTTGTGTCACACTATCGCAGTGTGCCCAGAAGAGATAACCGGAGGACGATTAAAATTGCAACGTCACCGGACGCTTCTCGTTTCCCTTCTTTCTCTCTTTTCCTCGTCCTTTCGCTCAGCGGTTGTTTCCCCTGCTTTGCCTCCGGGGCTTCCAGACAATTCAAGATTCTGCTGAATTGGAATGCTCGATTTTCTCCTAGAGAGCTGTTTAGCTAGAAGGAATAGTCCGAGTGTCGACGGGTATGCGAAGAACTGTCTTCTTGTGCTCTTAACCACTTAACTACGTTCGACGTGTTTATTCGTTACTGCTTGATTTTACCTGCTCACCCCATAGAGGCATTTTTGAAATTAAACTTTAAAAAGTTAAAAATTAATTGTTTCCAAAATGTTTTCAAATACTCCGAAGATCGTTGGATATTTTCGTGTTAAAATTAATAACAAAGTAAAATATACACAGCTGTATCCGTATTATTAACAATTAATTATCCTACGATATTTTTCCGGGTTACTCGCGCTCCTGAAAAATTTCTACCATGGACCTCTCCCCCATATGTAAGGAAATAAACTCCGCAGGTAACAAATTAATTGTTTCCAAAATGTTTTCAAATACTCCGAAGATCATTGGATATTTTCGTGCTAAAATTACAAAGTAAAATATGCACAGCTGTATCCGTATTATTAATAATGGAGGCTGACTCCTACGATATTTTTCTACCATAAAAATTTCTACCATAGACCTCCCTCAAATGTAAGGAACTGCGGCATAAGTTCCCTAATAAACAATAGGAATTTCTGTTGTAAACTACAAATTACAAATTACGAAACCTTCCGCTCTAAATTAACTAAAGATCACCAATAATTTTCCTTCGTTCTGAAACTAATTCTCCGACAATGGTGTTCCCTATGAATGAGTCAACTGGCAACGAAAGACCAAAAGCAAGAGGGTTCTCTGAAAGACAATAAAACAATTGGCAGGACTTCTACCCAGTTGCTCGTATTGTGACATTTTATTGCTGCTTTTAATTGTCGATGTAGGCGCTCTACCATTCCGTTGGATGCGGGGTGATAGGCTGTTGTGCGTAAATGCTTAATGCCGAGCAACCGGCATAGTTCATTGAATAGGTTTGATTCGGACTGGCGTCCTTGATCAGTCGTTATTTTTGAAGGTACGCCGAAACGAGCTATCTATGTAGAGAGGAGGGCCGAGGCAACGGTTGTCGCTATATTGTGAAGTTTCTGCCTTCTAAGGCGTGTCGAAAATGTTTGACTGCGGTGTATATCGCGAGTAGTTCGCGATCGTACGCGCTATATTTTTGCTGAGCGGGGTCAAAGATTTCGTTGCGAATCCTAGCGGTTGTAATTGGTTATTCGCGCGTTGTTGTAATACTGCCCCCATTGCGTAGTCGGACGCATCTACCGTGAGGCTGATAGGCGCACCTGGTATCGGATGCGCCAGCATCGTGGCGTCCACGAGTGTACGTTGCGATTCGCGAAAGCTGTTTTCCTACTGCTCCGACCACTCGATGGGCGCGTTGCCCTTTTTCGCGCCTTTTAACAGGTCGTTGAGCGGCTTAAGTGTTTTTGCGGCCCCCGGTATGAAACGTCGGTAGAAGTTTATCATACCGAGGTACCTACGTAGTTGCTTGGCGTTCGCGGGCTTCGACAATTTTACAATCGCTTCGATATTTTCGGGCGGCGGCTTAATTCCGTCGGGGTTTACCGAGTATCCGAGGAATGTGATTTCGTGCACGCCGAATTCGCATTTCGTGGGGTTTATCACAACGCCGTAATTATTGAGACGGTTGAGCAAGATTTTCAAATGTTCGCGATGTTGGTTTTCGTCGTCCGAGGCTATGAGAAAATCATCGATGTACGCGTAGACGATATCGAGCCCGCGTATGATTTCGTCGACGAACCGCTGACATGTTTGCGTGGCGTTCCGAAGTCCAAACATCATATTTGTTGTTTCGAGAAGTCCGGTAGGCGTTGTTATCGCGGTTTTTTCAATGTTCTCGGACGCAATCGGAATTTGGTGGTAAGCGCGGACTAGATCGATTTTTGAAAAGATTCGCTTACTATGCAGATGTTGCGCGAAGTCTTCGATATGTGGCGGTGAGTATCTGTCGGGTACGGTGCGGGCGTTCAACGCACGGTAGTCGCCACATGGACGCAGGTTTCCGTCCTTTTTCGGCACTACGTGCAGGGGTGATGCCCACGGGCTTTTCGATGGTCGCATCACGCCTTGCTCGATCATGTGTTCAAATTCCGCTTTTACCTCTTTAAGTCGATCAGGTGCAAGCCGACGCGGTTTGCTGTAGACTGGTGGACCAGGTGTAGTTTCGATGTGGTGTAGCATACCGTGTCGAATTCTCTCTTTTCCGAAGATCGGTGGGCGGGTGAGGTCCGGGAATTCTGCCAGGAGTTGGTGGTATGGTGATTCGCCGATGACGGTCTTGTCGGACGCTTCGTCTGTTGTGGCGGTGTATCCCCTTGATGACGTCTGTGTTATCGTATCGATAAGCCATTTGTTTCGCGGGTCCACGAGCAACCCGTAGTGGCTTAAAAAATCCATGCCAATGATGGATGTTTTGACGTCGGCTACGGTAAAATCCCACTTAAATGCTCTGCGTAGGGACAGGTTTAGGTAGGGACAGGTTGGCCGCGAACAGCTCGTACTCGCTTCTGTTCACGTGTCCGTGTAGCTTGTTGCGCGGGTATACGCAAACATCTGCGCCGGTGTCGATGAGGTAGGAGATCCGCGAGTTCTTGTCCGTTACGAATATGCGGCTAGATGCCAAACCGTCGTCGTTTGCCGCTTTTACGGACGGCTGGTCCGGTTTTCCGAGTTCCAGGAGCAAGGGGGTGTGCACTTTCTCGCGCTTTCTCGGAACTGTGTGTGATAGTAACACAGCCCGTCTTGCCGCAGCGTATCGCGAGGGCGCGAACGGCGGCGGGATCGTGTACGCGAGCGTGATTGTACTCGTGCCCTACGGTGTTCATTGCTTCTTTGCTCGGCTACTAGCGCTCGCATCTCGCTCATATGGGCGTCCATTCGCGCTACCCGCTCGGTGACCAAGTTGGCGAAGGCTGTCATGGCGTCGCCTATTCCGCTATTCTGGCCAGGTGGGAGGGTTATCGCAGGTAGTCGGCCTGCGCTGGCCGCGGCGATCTGCCCTGATTCCAGGGTGGCTTCGTAAATGTTATCGGCAATTTGTATGCGGGAGTCCGGATCGTTGTTCTGTACAGAGGCTAGGATGCTCCGTATGCGCTGTGGAAGTCGACCTTCCCAGACGGTGAAAATGACATCGTCTGCTAACGAATTGGTGGCTAGGCTTTTGAGATCACGGTAAAACTGAGAGGGCTTCCTGTCCCCCATTTGCTCGTTCTCGATTACCTGTCGGAGTCTCTTGGCGTACGACTCTCCCAATCGCTTGATGAGCTCCTTTTTGACGTACTCGTAACGCTCTGTCGCCGGTGCGGCGTCGAATACGTCTCGAATTAATCTCGCGTGCGACTTGTCGAGATTCGCGATGACGACCTGGTATTTTTCTTGGTCACTAGTGATCCGGGCAGTTTCGAACTGCACTTCCAGCATCTTGAACCACAAGTCGACGTCGTCAGACCAGAACGGTGGCACGCGGAGAAGGGCGCTAATCGAGTCTGCGTTGTCCCCGCCGGCCTTCGTACGTGCGGAGTGGGCGTTATTGGTCATTTCGAACTGATTTAGATTCATTGTGTTACATTTCACGAGCACTCGGGGATAATCACGTCGGGGTCACCAATTTGAGGTGGTATGTCGTGATAGGGTCGGAAGGAAAACTCAGATTTCTTGAACGATAAATGTTTATTCACTCTAATGTCAATGAGTACACTTGATGCAGGATTCGCGATTGTATTCGGTTCGCGAATGCGCGGTTATTAGATAGAGCTTGGATAGCTACGATTCGAGATACGCTGCGAGTGCGGACAATGATTGCACGAGATGTCGAGAGCTTAGATAATTATTCGGCTCGAACCGTGTAAGTATAACGATCGTGATATACTGCGGTAACTCGCGGTAATAGACTGACATTTTTGTCGCGATGCTGCTGCGGAGGAAGACTCGTTGGGATGTGTCTAAGGATGCGAAGGCATCGGATTCGTTGAGAAAAACTTTGGTTCGGAAAGTGAGGGAAATGTACGTTAATGTTTATTGGCTAATTCGTGTTGGTCGTTGGAAAAGGATGCTAGCTGCCCTTGAGAGGGTGTTGCTAGCGGGCAGCGTCGTATGTGAGAGATAGCAGATTTCTCGTGTGTCCCCGTGGTAGGTGGTCGACTTCGAGACTGATAAACAAAGACTGTTTGTCTCTTTGGAGGACCTTAGCTAAAATAAATCCTAAGATTTATAGCGGTCCTTAGGCTAGCTGGAAATATTCGGTACGAATGTATCGACATCTGGCAATCATCTTGTCCGCAGGTATAGGGTCTTTGTGTCGTGCGTCAAGCGACGTAAACTGTTGGGAAGTTTACTGTCAAGTGCCGCCACATGTTCAAGGAAAATGTATCTGCAGCCGGTTATAGCGGCATTTACGTTACGGATGATCTATGGGAAGATTCACACGAACAAACCTTTATGGACTAACCAAATTTATTTTGTTATTAAAAACGATCTACAGAACCGATCGACGACTGGTGTTCAATTTAAAAATTGCTTCTCTATAAAAGCAAGAAATCTAATTTACATCGTGTTCTTCATCTGTCGCCTCCATATACATCCTGGTGGCAATAAAATTCTGAATTTACGAGAAATCCGTATTTCGACTTAAGCTTATCGATGTTACCGACTGGACAAAGCCTTCGAGAGGTTTAAATTAACCGATCGACCCTTCGTTGAAAGGACGAGCAAGTGCCAGGAAACTATCGCGGGAACGCTCGTAAAAGCGCGCAATGGTTCGGCGTGGTAACCTAGGAAGAGGAACAGGCGCGACTGAATCGTAACGGTTGTCGTGGCCCCTTTCAAACGATCCGTGGCCACCCTTCAGTTTCGGCGTCATTAACCCTTCTCTTCTTTCTTCCTGGTTCACTTAGAAACGAAGAAAATTCCGGAGGTAGTTTGCTCTTAGCAGCTGCCATTTTTTTTTCTTTGTTTAGTCGACACGAAGCATTTTGGAGAATTTCTGTGATTGCATCGCGAAGGTACAGAGAATAAGAAAAAGCGCTCTTTGTTCGTTGACGACTTTCTGTCAATTAGAAATAAGAGTAAACGGCATAACAGTTTCTTCTTTGCCACTGTATACGTAATTTTTGTTAGACTTTAACAACTCGTATTTTTCGTGAGCAAATACTGTCGAGTGGTTATACACTGTATATGTGAAGCTTCGTTTTCTTCGCGCGAAATATCCATGTTGTTCTTTCTATACTTGTGTTCATATATAAATCTTTCATTTGCAGCATGACGCGAATCTAACAATACTTCTTTCCTTGTTCAGATCATGAATATTTTTGTCGCGTGCAGGTAGAATCATATGTCTAGAGTATCCACGGGTTTCGTGTTTACTTATTTCTTTAACTAACTTCGGTTTTAACCAACTTCCTATTAACCAGCAAATTAATCAAATACTTTCAGAATCAATGACAAGAATATACCGAAAAGTGTCGAAAGAATTTTAAAGGTACAATCATTTTCCTAAAAGTTATCTTGAGACGTATTGTATCGTTAGTCTCATAGAGTTAACCACTTTTCTCTAGAATAATACTCGAACACAGCTGTAGCTTTCTATAAATTTCCTCGATATTCGATTGAATTTCCCGAGATCGTTTCCAATGACGAGATCGCAGCAGTTGTTACGAAGAATATCGGAAGAGCGAAGAACGCGTATGTGTGTCTGATCCATCATTCACGATAGTCTCTACGGTCCATGCGTATGATCCATCATCTGCGTAACCATTTTACAATCCTCACCGTGGAAATGCCGATCCGCGATGCTATTCTCGCGCGCACTCGACCGCTTAAGAGTGTCGTGTAAAATTAAGGTAAAAAGTAAGGAACTTGTTAATTTCCGACAAGGAGATAAAGTTCTTTTTATTTTTTACTCAATTTATACAATTTTTTCGGTTCGCGATGATACACTTTCGATACTTGGATTAGTTAAGAATTTTTTTATTAGACTGACTGGATGACTTTGAAGGGAGAATTTATATTCTTCCATTCGTTGGAGTGGGAGAAGGTTTTGTTTACACTTAATGTAACATTCGGAGAACGGCTGGAGTGATCGAATGCCACTCAGGCGGCTGAGAACGGATGCTGACCGAACGGTCACACGCGATAAGGCGTTCGGAATTTCGGTTTGTTATATACAGCTGCTCGAATTTCGTCTGTGACAAGAGCATCGTCCAGAGACGTTTCCATCATACACAAATAACTTTGTTTTTCTTCTTGCAGTCGGAAGCGTGGAGAATTCGATGTTTCTGGCTGATCTGTTGTTTTATCATTTGCGCGGCATTTTTTCGCGGTTAGAAGAAAGATGAGATTAATATCTTTGTGGTATTTTGATACTTATCGATCTGCCGATAATGTCGATGCTGGTAGGGGAAAGCGTGGTTGAGAAGAAGCGCGCTTTTTCGATAAATTATGAATTATGGCTAACGGTAATTCACGCAATTTACATAATCTAGATGGAACAGACGCTTTTCAAGATCGCTTGTCAACTCATTTATGTTTATAATTTTCAGGAGAAGAAAATCTAAACCTTGAATATATTCAATTCGAATATGTACTGTAGCCTAAATTCGGGTCTTTTTTCGACTTTCAACGATATCGATTTTGTCTCGATTGACTTCCTGCCGGTTTACGTGCTTTTATTCTTACTCCTTCTTCTTCTTCCGGTGTCCAATGATTCCTTTGAAAATCGACGCGGTTAGTACCGAAGCGTACGCTTCCGATGCGGAAAGTACGCGATCGAAGCGCGTGGCTTCTGACCGGAAGCGTAGCCTTGCAAACGCGATTAGATTGCATTAGCTACGAGACTGAAATTAAATCTCGAGTCGGAATTGTATTTAATTTTCTTCGGGAAGTTCAATGCCGGAATCGAAAATTAGACGATTGAATAGGGATTCCTAGTTGATTTTAGACGTCCCTCTTCCTGTAACTCCCCACCGAACTTGCATTGGGCGTTGTTCGTAGGCTTGTCGTGCGGCAAACCGTTTCGCAAGAGCTTATTTGCATTTCCTCTAACTGCGGTTCGCATAAGACGCGTCAAAGGAATATTGACTACTATCTATTAGGTCAGATTTTTTCACTATTTTCTGCTTCTCGTAGGATTGTAATGTTACAGTACCGGTAACACGAAGCTTGATCTACGGCAAATAATAAAATATCTTTGAGATTAAAAAATATAAAGATTTGAAAATTAGGACATTTGAAAGTTTGTACTTACTCGACTGAATTGCTATTAAGTGACGTTTAAAAATTTTAATCACAAGGTTGAAAGTAATATAGTTAGTAATTCTAACGAACACCTATCCTCAGATAGATTGGTATACACACGCGAGTCGACCGTATTCTCCGGAAATGAAAACAACTACATCCCTGGAACCTGGAACACGTGATTTTCCGCATATCCATTAAAGCAACATCGGTCGGTGACTCGTCTACGGTGCAGTCGCTAGACTCAATTAATGACCACGTTCTGGTCGTAAATATAGAAAAGGCAGCGAGATATTTTAGTTTGTTGGCTAACTGGGCTGAGGTTGGGTCAATGTTTCTGTGAATTTCATTTACCTCTTCCGGCCTCCTTATATTTTCTGAATTCTTACAATTTCCGAGATACCAGTTCATAGCAAATTGATTCTTATTATGGCGTAGGATATAGTAAATCTTATTGTCTAAAAATACAGGAAAAGATTTCATTTTAGATGATTATTTCATTAAAAGATTATTATTTTTTAACATTTTATTCAAGCGTTTCTGAAGACATTTGTTCAAAGAGATGTCAGGTTATAAAAAATTGAATCAACCTTCCCAAAGCTCCTTAACCTCTTGTTATTTTTGATAAATCAATAGCATTACGCAATATATACCGTGTGATTTCCCTAGACGATCTAGTAGCACTCTTCTTTACAACCTTCTTTCAAAACGAGAAACAAGAAGAGGATTTATCAAATATCATTGTCATCGAAGCGCAGAGACGCTCCGGTGATTCTTATCTCCATTCATCTCTCCGAGTGAAACTATTTGACGTCGCCTTGAATAGGCTCAGACAGTTTTGTCGGGGGTCCGTGTCGTCGACTGTAGCCAGCCCGCACGATCGTGAATGGAAAGACTCGTATAAAATCAAAGGGCCGACAGACTCTTCCTGCTTAGACGAGATCAATGAGATCTCGTTCAATAGAGAAGTTACCTTCTCGACCGCCGGCGCCATATTACCCTTCAAAGTCACCGGAAAGTCATATAAGCCAACCGATGCAGCCTAACCTTTATCCACAGATAAAATAGGTTTCTCTTATTCCATCTGAGTTTCTAAAGAAACCAAGACTTGATTTCAGTCTGGTTAAAAGCTTCGCTCGATTAAAGCTGTTTTTCAAGCAATAACCTACTTTGTGAATTTCATGCACGCGAATCTAAGTATGTATGCGGCAGAAATGAAGCTTTCGTGCATGTCTAATTGTAAGTTGATGCGAAACAATGCGCATGCGCCGAAATCCCGTCACTTTGCGGACCCACATTGTGCCTTTTATTAAGGCGCCTTGTTTGTTTACTCTTCTCGAGCTAATTCTTCACTATTATTATCTATATTATTTTCACTGGCTAACAACTGGTTGGTCTGCAATTGACTAACCAATACAAATTTTTCGTTACGTGCATATATTCGAAAGAATTCGAAATTAAATTATCATGTATTACGGGCAGTTACGATAGAGTGACACAAAGCAATCTGTGTTTGAATGCCTCCACTCGTGGACGATATCGATATAACCTAAATGCGATAAATCGCGAACGTTTGATTCGACTCATGGGAAATTTACGCGTTTTTGAATCGTCCCGAGTCGCACGCGAAATGCAGATCAGAGAACCGTCTAATATTTATTGTTGAGATCGTGGGCTTGATCCTAATGGCGCGGCGGCACGCGATTCTTTACCAACTATGCTCCTTAACTCCAGCTCTCGACCTTCTTCCCTATTCAACTAGCTCGAGCAGTGAAATTGACTCTGCATGCCCGTGATTTTGGCAGGGAATGGGAGTCGAGTTCGTAGTGAATGCACATTGTGTATACGTGTTTTAGGTGGTTTGTGTGAGTTTGTTGCGGAGATTCGAGACATTTATTTAACCTCTTTCTCATATTCGAGCCTGTGCAATATAACCATATCTTAAATGTAATAAGTTTTATTTTTTATTGCAAAGTTCTTGAAATATATAATGCACACAATAAGTGTATAATATTTTATATATATAAATTATATTTAAGAAGTTTGGGATAGTTTAAAGATGAAATAAATTGCTTTTTAAGTTTAATCTCTTACTGTCGACGAAATCAAGTTTCTCTGGAATTTGGTGGAGTTTAAGATTTGATATCGGTGTCGTAGGAGTTATGCGACACTTTAAGGTGGAATAAATCTAGCGAGGAGTTTAAGGTGCGGCAAAGGAGCGTGGAATGTTGCAATAGAAATTTATTGCAGTGTTAGTGCATTGGTAGATTGATCAAATTTACGTGTAGCGTGGGTAACCACTGATAAATATTTTGCAATGTGTATAATTTCTCAGTAATCTGAGGCTTATAAAATCTATTGACAACTAATGGAAATTGTTGATTTAACAGATCAATTTTAAATTCCTCGTTAATCTAAATTTTTTAATCCTATTTACAGCTAAACCTTACGACGAAAAATTAACGAAGTGGAATAAAAATGGCATTGTGATTCTTCTCGTCGTGTATTGGTGTCACATCAAATTTAAGAGACAGTTTTACTTGCGGATGCTGCGTGTTACGTTGGTGAAGTCGACGAGAGCGTAAAATAGGAGCTCGTCCGAAATACACTAACGCGGAAGGTTAAATTTAACGCAAAAGGCTGAGAAATTAGTTTAGAACTCGAAGTTTCATTGGTACGACGCTCTTGAAACGCATTCAAAGAGGTCGGTGACCTCGAAAGGGGATGAACGCAACTGTTTCGTGGGAATTTCTTATTGTGGCTTATTTGGATGAAGCTACTTTAAAATCAGCGCTGGATTCGTCTGTATTTTGCCCGGAAATCATAAAATGTTTAGGCCAGGCGACTCCATGTACAGAAAATGTTATGTCCACTTTTTACGTCCGTAGAATTCAACTCTTTACTACTATGCACTTCTTCTCCAAAAAAATATCGCGTTTCAATATTAAAAAAGTTTCAATAATATACTATCCATTAGAAGAATGATAACATGATAACCTTACAAATTATTAGTATTAACAAATTCTTATTGTCATATAGAAATGCCAACTATTGCTTCGGTAAAACAAACAAAGGAATTTTACAGGTAAATTTTACAAATTACAAGTCATCTTATAACGCAAAATACGACGTGTAAAATTGTCTCAATTTATTAATAGTATTAATAAATTATTATGATAAAAGATGCAGTTAAGATAAAAGTTAAGATTAACGTTGCGATTATGATTATCCTTTGTCTGACTAAATATATTTGAAGTATCAATTACAGTAGAATTTTTGAAAGATTCTTGGCTGTTAAACAAAAAACTGGTTCCTTTATATTTCGCTCAATTATCATAGAATCGTGAAACTGACTTTCACTTTAAATTTTGTCTGTTTCAGGAGTAACAAGTACCTGCAAAAATCATCCATCAGCCGGATATGTGCTGTCGGAGGGTTTTTCATTAGCATTCCCGTCTTTCTAACTGGTAAGAACCAATGCCTTCAATTCTGTCAACTTTAACCTTTTGAAAGATACTAGTACATAAGTTATACGTTTAATTTTTCTTGAATTCAGGCATGAATCTAAAAGATACTGTGAACTATCTCTAAGTGTATGAAATCAGTTTAGAAATCCAATGGAAATAAAGTTAATTTTAACGCCGAATAGTCATTATTTTTCTTAGAAAAATAAAAAACGATCGTCTTTTAGGGAAGTTTTAACAGATTAATTTATAAAGAGCTGAAACAGAATATTCATGTCATGCATGAATACGGCTGGTGAATGGATCGAGATCTAATCTAAAGTTTACGTTGTGTCATGCTAGTTTACACAGCTATCATTCGCTCGATCGATCGTTAAGCTGTTGAACTCGATTCAAGACGGACATTTTGGCTCTGTTCAGAAGAAAACTGCGTTTTAATAAATTTGACGGAATAGAAATTATGATAGACTACAATGTTTTTTTAATTATATCATAAAATTTATTTATTTTTTTTTAATGTCATGTTAGAAACTTCAAATACTGCCCAAAACTTCGAACGTAATCGTTTTAGAAATTTGTAAATTACTTAACGACCAAAAATATTGAATTCTCTATTGTCTGAAGATAGATTCTCTATAATTTAAGTAATTTATTCGTCGAGAATTGATATACAAAGACTTAAATAATAAATTAATTGAAAAATAATTTGCGACTAGTATCGAAAATTTCAATGAAAAGCATATGTATATAGTTTACGCTTCGAGAATTATATGTATTGAGAATATGTATTTGCGCTGATTCTTTGTCCCGCTCGTTATGGCATACGTGTTATAATGATCCTCTAACAATGCTTTCAGGTATGATATTGTATACATTCATCCAGTTTCATTCGACGCCGGTGTCACGTAAAATGGATACTTGGGTTGCGATAGAAAAGAAAGCTGAGTCGTAGCCCAACTATTAATTCTCTTTTATCGAACTTTATTATGACTTTGGCACTTACAGTAGAATAACGTTGAACAGAGAAAGGGGTGTTATACAAGAACAGCAACTAGAACGAGAACTCCCCGGGCTGGGTGAAGTCTCGGCTTATATACACCCTGGCTTCGGGATGTTGGGGGGTTTGGTGTGGATTCCAAGGAGTCCGAAAGTCGGGGTTGGTGCCTCATCTCTGATGGGGACTAAGATGCGTCGCGGCGTTGGCGTCCGACAGTCGGGAGTCGATGTCTTTTCTCTGAAAGGTAATTGGTGTCACACCGGCAATCGTTACGTCGGTTTTCATAGGCCTTGGCATCGTGTTTTGTGGATGCGCAATGGTCCATAACGTCTTCGTGTGGCAGAGGGTAAGAACATATCGCTATTAAAAAAGAAAACAAACACGTTCAAACATGTCTAAATCATCTTTTATGTGTATTTTACCCGGAAATCATTTTATCATGAAATTTTGTTTTTCAGAGTTACCATAATTTATCTGGTAGAGTTCATAAAAATTTTTCTGAAATCAATTGCAAGCTTTTAGGAAACCAGGATTTTTCACATTTTTAAGAAGCGTTATAATTATATTGCGGATCTTTATACGTTCGTGCGAAATTGAAAAGTACGCAAATGGCGCGAAATGCATAAAATGCGCTAAAATATACGTATATAAGAAAACAAATCTCTATTAAAATTTTATTTCTTTGATTATGTTCGTAAAACTACAAACTTGTATAAAAATACGCATTCTAGTTATAAGTGTTAAAACATTCGATCTAGTCCTTAGCACATTCATGAAAACCTCCATTTAACCATTCGTTGTATCAACGAACATTCATATGCAAAACTTACCACCTACCACATCCTCCGCGTATTAATATAATCCCCCTTTATAAATTGTACACTTTAGAGTGGACTGGTTGGGTCAGAGTGATATAAGCTTACAAGTTCTCGAGGAGTTCTACCGAAGTTACATTTACGTTTGCATAATTTCACCGAAAAAGATACTCTGTAGAATGACGGGTTCGTTTGTTTATGTGATCCGCGATCGCAACTATTTCAAGGGGATTTTATAAATAACCATACACACGATATTCAGTGTATTTTCGTATTCTCGTTTATTTTTGGGAGACTTGTAAAACTGTTGAACAAAATAATTGAGTAACGATTATTGTTACGCCGCCTAAAACATCTGCACGCCAGCCCGCGCGACCGGACAACAACCGCCTGCGTAACGTCACTTCGACCCTCAATAAACCTAAGGACCCACCACAACTTTCACTTCCCTGCATTGTTTCACCATATGTCTTCAATCCGTTTGTCTTGAAGAATTTCTAAAGCTTAAAAATATTCTCGAAACACAGTCGGTTTTAGAGGTGTCCTTGGGTTTATTAGTCGCACTTAAAACACGGAGAAAGCGAGTATACACCCATTAGGAAAATCCGAATAGCCCTATAATAAAACAAGCTAGGTTTTTCTCACGCACACAGTCATCTACGCACCACGATGGTAGGAGACTCCCTACTCATCCCTTCGAGCAGTAGTGCAGGTCATGACCAATCGACACCGCGGTTCGTTACCCTCACTTTTCCTAACGAAAGTGGGACCAACGAATCCGCGTTCTTTAGGCACAGGGGCACACCCACACCGAACTTTTCTTCCGTAAAAAAAAAGAGCGACAGACAGTCTACCAACTAACGCGGCAGTCTACACATAGCGCGAGAGTCGCATACTTCACGCAAATCTTTTGTCGGTTCTCGGTGTTGTCGAACATACATCTTCTCTCCTAAACATATCATAGTGCTAAGTCCATTGATACATTAATTTCCATGATAAGAGCCCTGCTCTAGCGTACATATCTATCGCATCTTCGTGCGACAAGTTGTTAACTATTTATTTCTCTACGTCAGTGTAATCTAAGTGTTGGAAATATATACTTTATAATTCTGTGAATCAATTGAGTGTTATACAAACTCAATCACCCCTTATTATCTCAACGGAAATCAGGGGATCGATCAATTCGTGGTGTCGATTGTTATAATCGTAACGGGGATTTACGACCCCCGTTGACGTCTCTCCTCGCGATTACGTCTCCCCGCAATTGGTCGAATTTACAATTATATTTGCTGAGAAAAAGTCTTTTTCTCTGTACCCCTCCTTCTACTTCAAGCATGTAGTATTGACAATAAGATTGACAATGGCTGAAAGTAATCCAAAAGAGTTTTCACCATGGTTGTCGGTAACGAAAAAGATTTGAATCATCTTTAATACTTATTCGTAACTAGAATCATTTCAACTAAAATGTAAATTCTTATATTATAACTTTTTTAATTTGTTATGGCCCCTGACTACAACCTAACCTATCATTCTTATTTCGTAGGAGAAGACGAATGCCGTGAAGGCGTTAGCGCGCGAACAGTGTGAAGCGGCGGTACAGCTGCAGCGTCAGCAGCAGCTGCAACAGCACCAGAACCAGCACCAGCTACAACAGCAACAACAACTACGTGGCCCGTTAACCATCCACCATGCTGGCTGCCCAACGAAAGTCGGGCCCGTGACGAACCAACTAAATACCAGCCACGCAACGCACGGCCGAGCTGCACAGTACCCACACTATCATCACCATCATCATCATCGACACGTGTCAATGTCTCCACCGCCCTTGTTGCTCTCATCGCCAGCTCCGATCGCGGCGACGCACAATCATCTGAACGTGAGCGGACACAGAAACGTGGTTACGCCACCGGATACACCAACAGATAGATCGCCACCGAGTCCTGGAAATAAGCTAAATAGATCGCAGCATTTGCCACGGGAAGCAACCGGCAGCGTCAGTTCTGGTCTTCCGGCTGCCACATTGGATCTAAGTAGCGCAGCAACCACCAATAGTCCGCATGAATTGTCCACGTTAGTTTAGAAATCTGGTCCGAACATTATATCTTCACATAGGATTGGAGATTAATAGTTGATAGTTAATTTACACATCGATCTTTTTATTTGTAAATTGGGTCGTGGTTTAGAGTTGGTTTGTAAAAATTCGGTCCTAATTGTTAAATGATGAATATTGATTAAGAATAATAGGCATTGATGTACCAATCTCTTTTTAACTTATATACTTGAGCACACGCATTGGAGATTTCACTTTTATTCAGTGAAACAGCAACTTCATTACTCGCTTATTCAATACGGCAATTGCATATATGTCATGGACATTTTAACAATGTTTTGAATAATTTCTAACGGTACAATTGTGATGAAGTGAAAAAAATCGTGATAAGAAACAGAGAGAAAAGTTGCTCGTTAACGAATATTGACCAGAAATAAAGTAATTTCTAAAGAATATCCCGAAGACGTCGTAGATATTACGAAAGGAATGATTAATTTATACCCGCGTGTATCTTGCCATTACCATACTATTATTATTATTATTAATATTGTTAGTAGTACTCGATTACATTATTATTAATATTAATATTATTGCCTGATTATTATTAATGTTATGGAACCTCTAGTCCTAGGTTACTTTCGCTGCCACGAAAGGATAAGATTTTCGAATTTTTGACTATTACGTGTAATTCAAGTTTTCCTGTTGCGCATGCGCAGTAGAAAGAAAGTTAGCGGACCTCAAATCTCGAACTATAGAGAGTTGAAAAGTAGTAAAAGTAAAAAAGCACGAATAACATTTGTATTT
>NW_022884185.1:0-14025 GCF_011952255.1 Bombus vosnesenskii | reverse complement strand
TTTTCTTGAATTCAGGCATGAATCTAAAAGATACTGTGAACTATCTCTGAGTGTATGAAATCAGTTTAGAAATCCAATGGAAATAAAGTTAATTTTAACGCCGAATAGTCATTATTTTTCTTAGAAAAATAAAAATGATCGTCTTTTAGGGAAGTTTTAACAGATTAATTTATAAAGAGCTGAAACAGAATATTCATGTCATGCATGAATACGGCTGGTGGATGGATCGAGATCTAATCTAAAGTTTACGTTGTGTCATGCTAGTTTACACAGCTATCATTCGCTCGATCGATCGTTAAGCTGTTGAACTCGATTCAAGACGGACATTTTGGCTCTGTTCAGAACAAAACTGCGTTTTAATAAATTTGACGGAATAGAAATTATGATAGACTACAACGTTTTTTTAATTATATCATAAAATTTATTTATTTTTTTTTAATGTCATGTTAGAAACTTCAAATACTGTCCAAAACTTCGAACGTAATCGTTTTAGAAATTTGTAAATTACTTAACGACCAAAAATATTGAATTCTCTATTGCCTGAAGATAGATTCTCTCTAATTTAAGTAATTTATTCGTCGAGAATTGATATATAAAGACTTAAATAATAAATTAATTGAAAAATAATTTGCGACTAGTATTGAAAATTTCAATGAAAAGCATATGTATATAGTTTACGCTTCGAGAATTATATGTATTGAGAATATGTATTTGTCCCGCTTGTTATGGCATACGTGTTATAATGATCCTCTAACAATGCTTTCAGGTATGATATTGTATACATTAATCCAGTTTCATTCGACGCCGGTGTCACGTAAAATGGATACTTGAGTTGCGAGAGAAAAGAAAGCTGAGTCGTAGCCCAACTATTAATCCTCTTTTATCGAACTTTATTATGACTTTGGCACTTACAGTAGAATAACGTTGAACAGAGAAAGGGGTGTTGTACAAGAACAGCAACTAGAACGAGAACTCCCCGGGCTGGATGAAGTCTCGGCTTATATACACCTTGGGGATGTTGGGGGGTTTGGTGTGGATTCCAAGGAGTCCGAAAGTCGGGGCTGGGGCCTTATCTCTGATGGGGACTAAGATGCGTCGCGGCGTTGGCGTCCGACAGTCGGGAGTCGATGTCTTTTCTCTGAGAGGTAATTGGTGTCACACCGGCAATCGTTACGTCGGTTTTCATAGGCCTTGGCATCGTGTTTTGTGGATGCGCAATGGTCCATAACGTCTTCGTGTGGCAGAGGGTAAGAACATATCGCTATTAAAAAAGAAAACGAACACGTTCAAACACGTCTAAATCATCTTTTATGTGTATTTTACTCGGAAATCATTTTATCGTGAAATTTTGTTTTCAGGGTTACCATAATTTATCTGGTAGAGTTCATAAAAATTTTTCTGAAATCAATTACAAGCTTTTAGGAAACCAGGATTTTTCACATTTTTAAGAAGCGTTATAATTATATTGCTGATCTTTATTTTATTCGTGCGAAATTGAAAAGTACGCAAATGGCGCAAAATGCATAAAATGCGCTAAAATATACGTATATAAGAAAACAAATCTCGATTAAAATTTTATTTCTTTGATCATGTTCGTAAAACTACAAACTTGTATAAAAATACGTATTCTAGTTATAAGTGTTAAAACATTCGATCTAGTCCTTATCACATTCATGAAAACCTCCATTTAACCATTCGTTGTATCAACAAACATTCATATGCAAAACTTACCACCTACCACATCCTCCGCGTATTAATATAATCCCCTTTTATAAATTATACACGTTAGAGTGGACTGGTTGGGTCAGAGTGATATAAGCTTACAAGTTCTCGAGGAGTTCTACCGAAGTTACATTTACGTTTGCATAATTTCACCGAAAAAGATATTCTGTAGAATGACAGGTTCGTTTGTTTATGTGATCCGCGATCGCAACTATTTCAAGGGGATTTTATAAATAACCATACACACGATATTCAGTGTATTTTCGTATTCTCGTTTATTTTTGGGAGATTTGTAAAACTGTTGAACAAAATAATTGAGTAACGATTATTGTTACGCCGCCTAAAACATCTGCACGCCAGCCCGCGCGACCGGACAACAACCGCCTGCGTAACGTCACTTCGACCGTCAATAAACCTAAGGACCCACCATAACTTTCACTTCCCTGCATTGTTTCGCCATATGTCTTCAATCCGTTTGTCTTGAAGAATTTCTAAAGCTTAAAAATATTCTCGAAACACAGTCGGTTTTAGAGGTGTCCTTGGGTTTATTAGTCGCACTTAAAACACGGAGAAAGCGAGTATACACCCATTAGGAAAATCCGAATAGCCCTATAATAAAACAAGCTAGGTTTTTCTCACGCACACAGTCATCTACGCACCACGATGGTAGGAGACTCCCTACTCATCCCTTCGAGCAGTAGTGCAGGTCATGACCAATCGACACCGCGGTTCGTTACCCTCACTTTTCCTAACGAAAGTGGGACCAACGAATCCGCGTTCTTTAGGCATAGGGGCACACCCACACCGAACTTCTCTTCCGTATTAAAAAAAGAGCGACAGACAGTCTAAAAACTAACGCCTAACGTGGCAGTCTACACATAGCGCGAGAGTCGCATACTTCACGCAAATCTTTTGTCGGTTCTCGGTGTTGTCGAACATACATCTTCTCTCCTAAACATATCATAGTGCTAAGTCCATTGATACATTAATTTCCATTATAAGAGCCCTGCTCTAGCGTACATATCTATCGCATCTTCGTGCGACAAGTTGTTAACTATTTATTTCTCTACGTCAGTGTAATCTAAGTATTGGAAATATATACTTTATAATTCTGTGAATCACAGTGTTATACAAACTCAATCACCCCTTATTATCTCAACGGAAATCAGGGGATCGATCAATTCGTGGTGTCGATTGTTATAATCGTAACGGGCATTTACGACCCCCGTTGACGTCTCTCCTCGCGATTACGTCTCCCCGCAATTGGTCGAATTTACAATTATATTTGCTGAGAAAAAGTCTTTTTCTCTGTACCCCTCCTTCTACTTCAAGCATGTAGTATTGACAATAAGATTGACAATGGCTGAAAGTAATCCAAAAGAGTTTTCACCATGGCTATCGGTAACGAAAAAGATTTGAATCATCTTTAATACTTATTCGTAACTAGAATCATTTCAACTAAAATGTAAATTCTTATATTATAACTTTTTTAATTTGTTATGGCCCCTGACTACAACCTAACCTATCATTCTTATTTCGTAGGGGAAGACGAATGCCGTGAAGGCGTTAGCGCGCGAACAGTGCGAAGCGGCGGTACAGCTGCAGCGTCAGCAGCAGCTGCAACAGCACCAGAACCAGCACCAGCTACAACAGCAACAACAACTACGTGGCCCGTTAACCATCCACCATGCTGGCTGCCCAACGAAAGTCGGGCCCGTGACGAACCAACTAAATACCAGCCACGCAACGTACGGCCGAGCTGCACAGTACCAACACTATCATCACCATCATCATCATCGACACGTGTCAATGTCTCCACCGCCCTTGTTGCTCTCATCGCCAGCTCCGATCGCGGCGACGCATAATCATCTGAACGTGAGCGGACACAGAAACGTGGTTACGCCACCGGATACATCAGCAGATAGATCGCCACCGAGTCCTGGAAATAAGCTAAATAGATCGCAGCATTTGCCACGGGAAGCAACCGGCAGCGTCAGTCCTGGTCTTCCGGCTGCCACATTGGATCTAAGTAGCGCAGCAACCACCAATAGTCCGCATGAATTGTCCACGTTAGTTTAGAAATTGGGTCCGAACATTATATCTTCACATAGGATTGGAGATTAATAGTTGATAGTTAATTTACACATCGATCTTTTTATTTGTAAATTGGGTCGTGGTTTAGAGTTGGTTTGTAAAAATTCGGTCCTAATGGTTAAATGATGAATATTGATTAAGAATAATAGGCATTGATGTACCAATCTTTTTTAACTTATATACTTGAGCACACGCATTGGAGATTTCACTTTTATTCAGTGAAACAGCAACTTCATTACTCGCTTATTCAATACGGCAATTGCATATATTTCATGGACATTTTAACAAAGTTTTGAATAATTTCTAACGGTACAATTGTGATGAAGTGAAAAAAATCGTGATAAGAAACAGAGAGAAAAGTTGCTCGTTAATGAATATTGACCAGAAAGAAAGTAATTTCTAAAGAATATCCCGAAGACGTCGTAGATATTACGAAAGGAATGATTAATTTATACCCGCGTGTATCTTGCCATTACCATACTATTATTATTATTATTAATATTGTTAGTAGTACTCGATTACATTATTATTAATATTAATATTATTGCCTTATTATTATTAATATTATGGAACCTCTAGTCCTAGGTTACTTTCGCTGCCACGAAAGGATAAGATTTTCGAATTTTTGACTATTACGTGTAATTGAAGTTTTCCTGTTGCGCATGCGCAGTAGAAAGAAAGTTAGCGGAACTCAAATCTCGAACTATAGAGAGTTGAAAAGTAGTAAAAGTAAAAAAGCACGAATAACATTTGTATTTGTGCTGGATTAAGTTTGATAATTGAAAATTGAGTTTGATGATAACATTTTTTCGTATTCGCTTTGGTAAATATTAGTTTTATTTAAAATTGAACAAAGCATTTTATGTTTTTCAAATACGGTACATAATCGTAATATCGAATTTTGTAAACCGATAGTAAGAAACTCTATAATTCGAGACTGGAACTTTGATCAAGTTCACATTGAACGTAAACTGACTTAATTTTGTTATTTAAGCGTGTATACTATACGTGTTTGTTCCTTCTTCTCTTGTGCGCAGGCTATGGCTTAATTACTTCCAATAAACGCAGTTATATCGAATCAGATATTAGGATTATTTAAACAAGAGATTAAAAACTAAAAAGTATTGTTTTTATACTGCATATGTACATATGCAATATGAACGACAGTTTGTGTAATAATATGTACCCCTCTTCTTAGTTTACTTTTGTATCTTTTGCGACATTTGATATTAATTTTATGAGGAACGTACTTACACTTTATCTTTGTAATTAAATGTGAAATGAAAGAAAAGAAATGACATGAGGAAAGGAAATTCGATGTATGAGTATATACGAATTGACGGAATTAAAATTTAACGCTATATTTAAATAGAAGACGTGAAATATCTTGTCATCTTAAAATAACTTGATCATTCCTATTCTTTTACATAAAAACACTTTTCGACTGTAACTTAAGAAACATGTCTGCTAACGTGAAACGTGCCAGAAAAAATTAACAACTCCCATTAAATTGGCAAATTTCTCATTAATATCGTAAAACTCGCGTTTACAAAGATCAGATCAGTGTACATAATATACAAAACAAATGCAGAATATATAAATATAGCACATACGTTCTGAATTATATCCGAATTGGGCAGGGTAACCAAGTGAAAATATGTAAATTTCACGATGTGTAATGTACACTTTATCGAACTTGTAAGTAGTGTAGAAATAGAATATTCTACACGTAGGAATGGAATGGATTCAGATGGAATGGAAGAAATGGAATGGAATGGAATGGAGGAATGAATGGAATGGATCTGGAGGCAGGTGCAGGCAGGACAAAGCGTCGAAAGAATGGAAGGAACTGAATGGAGATCTGAAGAAATGGAGTAGTGGAAACAAAGGAATGGAATGGAAGATGGAATGGATGGAGCCCATTATCCGAGGAAGGATGGAATGGAAGGAATGGAAGATTGAATGGAATGGAATGGAATGGATGGACGGAGAGTACTTTTTACGTAAAACTTCAGTCTTTTACAAACTTTCTTGTAATTAATAAACCAGTAAACACAACATTAATAAAATCTATTAAAATTATAAACAAACTCATAAGTTTTAATTTTAGTCCTTAAAGGTTGAAATACTTTGCTCCAATGTCGAGACATTTGTTTTAATCCAAAACATTACTATACTGAATCGATAATGTTGCATGTGCCACGAAAATGATGATAGTGTCAGATAACTTGTTGTGAAACGAAAAAGCATTGCATGTACATTTCTGTTGTTTTGTTGACCATGAGTTTGATGATCTTTTAAACTTGCCCATAGCTAAGAAATCAAACAGTATATCTAAACGAAATTAATTTCAAATTATTTTTTAGGTTCTATGTTTTTATCTAATCTTTCAGAAGTTGCAAAATTTATTCCACAAGAGTCTTTTTTATCATAACCAAGTACACATCTTAAAACTATTTAAGTCTTCCTTAGTAATTTCTTCTTATCTTTAATAGTAACGAAAATAATTTAGATGGACGTTTTAAAATTGACACCCTGTATATTAAAAATAAGAGATATATTTTCTTCATAATTGGATAGGCTTTTTACAATGGCAATGTACAAATATCAAAATTGCAATTATATTATAACATATGTATATATATATAAGCTTCACATTTAAACACAAGATTCTTTATTATATTTTTTAATACCAATATTTTAATAATTATAACAAGGGTTTTTTAACAAGAGATGTATAACATTGTATACAAATTTTCAAAAACCTATAGATAATTTCAGTTATGCTCTTGCATCATTAATTGTTGATGGAACTCTTACCTCAATTCCATCTAGTCCCTTAGACATTACTATTTGACAGCCTAGCCGTGACCTGAAATTAAATATTATATAACTGAATATGTCAATAAATATATTTATTGCTATACAAATTAATACTAATACACAATAAGATTTCTATTTATCCATTTGAAACTCAACATTGTAAATATGCTAATTCCAACATAGATTTGTAATGATTATAGGGTCATAAATAAAAAACTATGAACATTTATTATAATTTCAGTTTCGTAGTATTCAGAGATAGCGATTTGAAATTCTACATTGAGATGCAGATTTCGAAATACCCAATACTAACCTGTTTTTACATAAATTTAAATAGAAAAATTCACTTTATAAAATATTAAAAGGTAATAGAATTAATAATGCGAATGATTTGATACTGATTATTAATATTACTGATTATAACGTATCTGTTAATTCATATGCTAAATCCAACATGTCTAATTCTTCATCTGTTGGTTTGTCAGGAAGTGCATCATAAACTTCTTCTGAGAAGAGACACACTGAGAAGAATGAATGAAATATTTTCTACCTCAAAATTATTTATTTTAAATTAAGTAAATTATGCTTCTTTAAAACATACCCTATCCATCTAAATCAATTTCATTATTTACTACTATGTCTAATATAGTATCTCCAACTTTCCCTTTTGCTTTGATTCTCTCTCCACTTGCTTTAACAAACGTTATATTTACTCTGAAAATAATATTTATGAAAGATAAAAATTATCTCAATATACTTATTTTCTTTATTTTTTGTGTTTCTTCAATTAATCTTCTCTTAATTATACCTTAATTATATGTATCACTTATGATAATAGAAATAATTTAAAATTAAGATATACTTGTCTTAATAATACATAAATAAAATTCGTATATCATATATTTATAACAGTGTTATATTTTTAGTTGTTCACTGTCAATGTTGTTCTTATTAATACTATTCTATTAATACTATGTTATTTTTCTAGATGTTATATTCCTACAAAGAGAAAAATTTCTTAGACATTATTATTAGCATTATTATTTTGACACCAATTTTATATTGGAAGGTAAGTACTGAAATTCTATTAAAAAAAGAAGGAAAACACAAGAAAATTTGTATCACTTACTCTTGTTTTTCTGAAAGTGGTTGCGTGGTCGATATTCCTCTTGTTGCCTGCAAAAAGGGCAACGTTGTGTTGTTTGTATATTTTGAATAATTTGATGCAATACCGAGAATTGATCTCGAAAATTTTTGTAATTGATTTACTAACGCCATTCCACTGTCATAAATATCATGAGTATGGGACACCCTGACCGAACACCAGATAAGTATTGCGGAAAATATCAATTGTAGATCAATTATACTTTGTACAAAAACTTCCACGGCATTCTTCGGCTGCTATACTGGGACGTTCCCTTACTGTGATAGGTTATAAAACGATTCCTAACACAAGTGACGTATCTCTACCGGGCACGTGCTCTTCGGGCCACACGTTTTATGATACAAGACCAGCAAAATGATCAATGTGTAATTTTACATATCTTACATTTTTTTCCAAATGAAATATTGTTTTTATTAAACGTTTAAAACCTCAGGCAACATTTATTTCATCTGATTTCAGTTTTACAAATATATATCTATAATACATATCTGTATAAATTACGGTCTGGTTATATCAAACAGGGACCGACACTCGCTAGGGAAAACTGCCCCAAAATTGAATCGTAAAAACCAATATGAAAGACAACAAATTTCTCGTTCTGCGGAACAAATAGAAATGAGCAGAGTATCTTTATCTTTATCTGAGACATTCAAAGCGTATCACGCATACGCTAAACATGAAGAAAACTTTCTTGTCTTCCATGTTCATTTTTCCCTTTCCTCTTCCGAACGGTTTCTTCTATATTTATTTATATGTTCGTGATTGATGCTATTGACAACATACAACTAAGGGGAAATACGAATAGTAATAGATATATGTATAATTCATTATGCAATTTTATAGAATTAAATCTTATTTATCTTCAGATATAAAACCTATATTTACCAGCTGAAACACTAACGCATATGCAGTATAATATAATCTACTTAACAATCTCGTTTTAGTTATAATATGTGATTAATTCTTTTGCTATTTCGCTATAAACAGTTTCGTGTGCATACAATATTTTTTTATAGTATTCTAATATATTGTTAGATATTGTAAAGAAAGTAAAATACAGTTATTGAAGTTTGGGAACATTCAATGTTAACCTTGCTTCAAAAAATAATCTTTCGAATGAATGGGGAATAGATTTTTAGTATTATAGTTGGTATAGTGTCATCATTGTTTACAATGTGTTAGAGTTAAAGAAATGAGACAAATTAATATTTCAGAAGCAAATTCAATATTTAAATGATGTTATTTTAAAATGGCAGATGATATGAATGTTCTTTTTATACGAGGAAATGGAAACGTATGTATGGTAATGGAAACGTAATGGTTTTATCATTATTTTAGTACAAGATCTTAGCATAATAGTAATTAACAGTATCCATTACCTTTTAGTCAATTTTTGAAAAATGACATATATGATAATTTGCAATAGTTTGATAATAAAATACTTGTATCAATATTAATAACGTATAATTCGCTATCTCAAAAGGATACAGACACAGCCAATGATAATGTTTGGGATGATAGTGCATTAATAGAAGCATATGATAAAGCAATAAATTTAGCAAAAGAAGAAGCTATCAAGCGAATGGGAATGGATGTTGGAAATTCTCAACCGAAAGAAAACCTACAAAATCTTAAGCAGCCTAAACACGCAAGTAAATTACATAAGGTTGTGATTTTGATAGAATATTACAAATTTGATACAGAATATTATTAAATATATTGATTAAGAAGCAAATTATTTTATTTTGCTATTTACTTATATTTATTTGTATACACATCTTTTCTCTATAGAAATGGATCATAGGAGCACCTTATCGTGCAATATACTCAGAGGATGGAGAAATTTATGAAGCTATAATATCAAAAATTTACGAAAACAATGGCACGTGTTGAAGTGGTTACCACATCTAAGAAAACTCTACATCTGGTCTTTTTTAGTTTTCTCAAGCACTGAAGCCATCGACAGCGTGTAGACAAAAGACTGCGACGAAGTCAGGCCATAAACAGTAGACAGGCGACGCTGGCTTCGGGGTTTTTCAGTTATTAGGTAACACAGCTAGCGTGCGGATCTGGACCAGCTCAAATTGTATTTTTACTTATTACACTTCTATTTAAATATATTTTCTACCTTACAATTTATCCACGTGTTTTCTCTGTTTACACACCGAATAACCTCAACAGCACGTGTGTTGTAAAATTTGTAGGTAATACCTTTAGCATGATGGTTATGTCAATTAAGAAATGTACTAAAAATACATATATATATATGAAGTAAAGGCTTTCGCATAGTCTATCACAGTGTCATTCAGCAGGTCCTTAACTGGGCAGGAGGACCTGTCAATGTCTATGGGGAGACCCGTGGGATATAGGGTCATGAACCATAAACATGCATGTTACTTATTGTTCATTATTAGCTGCTTGGAATATAATTCTCCTCATTAGACGAGTGATTATTACTACATATATCAAGGCAAACATTTATACATATACATTTATGCACGGGAAATTCTAATACATTGCCTGTAAGGACAGTAACCGAATGGCACTCAGTCATTCTATTAAATGACAAAAATTTCTTGTACTCTGTGTTTAGGCTATGGTAATACACAGAAAGTCGAGTTGAGTTCTCTTTTAGAATCAGAAGGTTTGCAAAGTCAAATAGCACAACAAAAGAAAGCTTTGGAAGAGAAATTCAATGAAGAGAACGACGAGACTTGTGAGACTAATTTTTCTACAAATGTAAATTCGAAAAAATATAATGTAGAAAAAATGGATTGTGACTCTGAAGAAGCAAATGCGTATAAACATCACTTCATACCGGGACCATCTTTCAATTCGATGACTGATATAATGCCACCTGCACTCTCCTTTACCACCACAATTAATGGCCAAGTAAGTACAATTTAAAAATTCTAATGAAATGCTGAATACTTCTAATATTAATAAGTAATTTGGAATAAGTTTAACATTTTATTTGGAAAAAAAAATACGAAATTTTAATAAAATGTACTAGATTACCAGATAATGATACAGACGCACTTTCAAGTATGTTGATGTCATGGTATATTAGTGGTTACATGGTATATTACACAGGTAATTATTTCATATAAGTATTTTATTGTATATTAAATTTTCAATGGACTATGTTATTTCTTTTGTAGGTTATTATCATGGTTTGAAACAAGCAAGAAACAATCAAGAGAACAGGAAGAACTGTTGATTATATCAACTTTTTCAATAACAATATAACAATAATATAAGATGTAATAAAATATAAAACTCATTGTATTTATTTACTTCAATTATTTGAAATAAAGAACAGCTTTATTTTCATATAAGACTTTAAGTCTTTTTTAAAAATAATTATTAAGATAAGAAAACATAAAAAACATATTTTTGATAAAATACACTCACATATATATGTCGGGTTATCATTAGGATTTAAGGCGCGTAATGATCCTTCGTTTGAATTAGCCATTGTTTTACGAAACAGAGAATCTATTTACGCGAATAAACAAGATTTTACAAAATATTATGAATAATGAGTTTAATAAATAATAAGATTAACAAACGATAAGTTTAACTAATAATTAGATTAAAGATTAATAAGTTTAACGAATAATATGTCTTACGAATAATGAATTTAACGTATAATGAGATTAACGATCGATAGGTTTCACGAATAATGAATTTAATTAACGCTATTAACAATGTTCCGAGGTTTAAACGAATCCACGGTCAACGGGATAACTCTTTACTATGTGTAGAATAATTTTAAACACAAAATACAATTGCTGAGACACTCGGTAAATTGCTCGATGTATCACTTTCCAAGGGGATCACACGAATGAATATCTGATGAAAATCTTTTTCGCTATACGACTGCATTTGTTTGTTGTATACTCTTTGGAAACATCGAGAAAGATTCAAACGCTGTTACTAGGCAGTTTCTGTCTGGAGATTGATTCCTAATACAACGTGTGTCCCATTATATCGACATCTCTAAAGTACAATTCTATGTGATTTCTAGGGAGAACAATACAACCGATCCACACCTTCGTCAGGCAAAACGTTTATCCCGTGACCGTGGCTACGTCGGCGACCAGTTGTCATCTCGAACCCACTTTCGCTTTCACAAATATCAAACAATTACAAATGACAATTGCTTAATTACAGTTATGATAAAATCTAGGCTAAAGCATTAGAAGGCTTCCTCAAAATTGCAAAGGGAAGGCTCCGGTTTTCCTTTCATCTCCGACATATATAATACAAGGATATAATACAACCGAACATTTTAAACTTAGCCTATAGCGCGTGCGCACACACACGCGCACACACATGACACACATGACACACATGCACGCACACACATGCGCGCATACACACATGCGCGCATACACACATGCACACACATGCGAATGATTTCTCGAACGATAATCCATTTATTTATATTTTTCGATATCTGTCCTTACGATTGCGTATTTATTTGTTCCACGTATCATATTTATCTATTTGCATAACTGTAGGTGACATTTTTTTTAACAATTTTGCTAATATTTCATAACTTTTTAATTCATATTTCAAAGTGGTAACAGGTGTTTCTTTCTTTTCAGGTCTCCCCCATATCGGGCTTATTTCTAGTAGCCACGCTTGCTTACAAAGCAATTTTATATCTGCACAAGAATATCTTTCAGTACATTTTACTATGTGGTTTACAATATCTGTATTTTCTAATAAGTGGTTGCTAAGGTATAATTTGAATATACCAAGTCGAGCAACTTCATTGGATAATGATACGTATATTTGCTTTTCGAGACGCCTGAGTAAAGCTGCATCAATGCCCCTAATAACATATTTACAATAAATATTATCGTTCTATTATACTAATAATAATGAAGGAATACTTCAAACAACACAATAACATATTTGGAATTTGGAGAAATATTACGATCTTTTCTACTTAGAAAACATTGAAATAACGTGATATACGTACCAAGGGGAATTAGTTGTAGCCAGAAGAACTACATTAGAATTCTCATTAGACACTAATTCATCCAATCTAGAAAGAAGTTCTGATCTGAATCTCTTTGCAGGTTCAGACAATATACAGTCTCCTTTATTTGTGGCGATCCAGTCAATCTCGCCGATAAAAATAATTGTAGGCGAATGACTATAGGCAAGTTCAAATAAAACCTGTTCAGTTTAACAAATGTATTATTCATTAAATATTATATTCGAAATTCCTTAAATTCATTGCCTCATCACGAATATGATATCATTTCGTTTTCCAAACAACTATTCTATTTATATATAAATGACGAAAAATAAAATCAAATCTTTTTATACCTAGAATCTCTCCTTCATAGACAAAGGAACAAAGAAACTTACATAGACAAAGCAACTTACACGTATATACTTCTCGGAATCGCCTCTCCATTTGCTGACCAATGAGCTGGCAGTTATGTTAAAAAAGGTGCAATGGCATTTTGTCGCGACTGCCTTCGCTAACTTCGTTTTCCCTGTTTTGTATATTTCTTGTAAACACGTACAGAAATGAAAAGAATGCGAGTATCTTACCTGTACCAGGTGGGCCGTATAGCAAAATACCTTTCCAGGGGAAAAACGGGCCATCAAAAAAGATAGGATACTTAAGGGGATACACAACGGCCTCCTTAACAGCGGTTTTACATTCCTCTAGGCCTATAACGTCATCCCAATGTACATTTAATTTGTTTACTATGATCTCCTGTGACGATACAAAGATAAAATGGCGTCTTCTTTATATTAAGTAAGTGTTACGTAATTTGATATTTGAAGCGTTACTGAAATCACCTCATCGTCGATATACGTTGGACGGTTTATCGACGGGAATTTTATCGTTTAAAAGCTTTACGATACGTATATTAATCGAAAATAACTTACGCATGAGACGTCCTCAGCCTCGTAATTCCGGATTATCTGAATAAAGCTTTTCAATGCATTTCAATATCTTCGATTGCATGGATTGTTCCATTGGGACGTTAAATAGCTCTTCTGATGAACGTCCATCACTCTCCTTGGGGAATATTGACGTCACTGTCATTGCGAGATTAATATGATTCGTATTGTCATCAGTTATCTTCTGCTGTAGATTCGTCTCTTTCACAGGCTCACTGCTCGCTTGTTTACTAACAGATTTGGCTTTTGTCTCAATACTTCTACAAACACTGGATCATATTGTA
>NW_022884184.1:0-41789 GCF_011952255.1 Bombus vosnesenskii | reverse complement strand
CGCGTTTGCCTTTTTCAGGCATACATCACTAATGTTACTGAAGATAAATTCTCGCCTACGCTTTCTAATGCTTTACGCTTCACTCACTCTCTCGTTGTCCCTACTTGAATACAAACAAAGAATAGTATTCTTCCCTAATCTTCCAGAAGAACAAAAATGATTTTTAATAGCGATACGTTACAATTTATAATCGTACGTCCATTACAACCTGTTGTTTTTATTTTAAAACAAACAGAAATACATACCTTATCCAAACATCAACGATATTTTATCAACAAGTGACGGTTATTATATCAACTGAAATTTTGTGGTATATTTACTTAACACGCAAAATAACAAGTCATCTGGTGGCAGCAATTGATATCTACTTTTATTTTATGCATTTCATAGTAAAAGATCATTCGCATTTGTATATTAACCCAAATATAATATAATCTTAAACCTAAATTTACTAATTGTGGATATTTATTGACAGATAGTAATTTAAAAATTCATATCCATACTCATTCCTATTTTGCACATTTTTTTGTTTTGAGGGGAGAGGAGAATGCAGTTACGCATAACTAGGTACGTTAGCGCGCGCCTGGATTATGCGGGACTTGGCAAGATGATAGCACCTCTACCCACCAAAAAACCCCTCCTCTGTCTCTCTCCTCTATCGGTACAAGAACCAACCCTGGAACCACCTCTCGGCATTACTTCAGGGTTGGTCTTCTTACTGAGGGTACCTCTCATCTTATTATGATCTTCTTCTAGTTAATCCTCTCCTTCTTCTCTCCATGTTCCTCTCCTTATCTTGTCTACCTGATTGAGCTATCATTTTCTTTCGGCAAAGCCCTTGGAATCTAGCCCAGTTCTCCTCGCTATTGACGACCACGTCGATTACGTTATTGGTTGGCAGTATTTCGCCTACGTAATTATCCAACAATGTACTTCCATTGTCCCATCTGGGGCAATTGAACAACGCATGCTCTGCATCTTCACCTTCGACATCACAATCCCAGCATCTTGGGTGTGTCTCTTTCCTAATCGTTCTCTATTAAAAATGCAGGCGTCGTCAATCAGCTTTCTGGTCCAATTATCCTCTCTGCAGTAGAGCTACCCTTCCCTTCATCTTTTATTCGATCACTATCGACATCTTCGGAATGTTATTGTTTTTCCGTATTGCTAGGGCTTTGACACATATCGGTGTGGCATAAAGCACCACCGACTCCCGCACTCCGTAATAGTTTCCTAACTGAGTCGATGGGCCCATTGACGTTCGGCAACGATGTCCCAATCGCTCCTATTAGGGTATCAACCATGACACACACCTTTCCTAGATGTAATGAGAATTTTCTATTATTGTCCTATTGCACCCCAAGATACCTAACCTTCTATTTAGTCATCAACAGGTACTTGCCCATATTGACGTCCTTGACCTTGTGATACGATTTCCGGTAAGTAGAATCACCTCCGTCTTGTCTTGAGCTAATTTCAATCCAGTTTCGGTACACCACCAATTCTTCCGCTACTTCAATGTCGGGCCTACCACCAATCGTGGGACTCCTCTGAATTTTCCTACTAGGCTTAAAGGGATCACCTTCCTCGTCCCCCCTAATCCTCGGTGCAACCGATATGGTGACGTTGTGACTTATTCTGATGTCCGACACTATCCTTGGGTTTTCAATACTAACCGCCAAGCTCTTGCTGTTCGCCTTTGCCCCAGTCGCTGCTACTGTACAAGGGGCTGCCTGGGGTTCCACCTCCTAGCCAAAACCGTTCGAATGTATCCAATCATAACCGAAAGAACTCGCCAAGTCGTCAACAAAGAGGCAGTATAATAGAAATAAGACATATATAACGAATAAATAAATAAATAAGTATCTAGGAGCAACACATAGTAATATCCTCATAATTAAATATTATCTTAGAAATTTCTACACAGCTACAATAAACTAAATCTATCAAGCTAAATTTATATAACGCTAAACTAAACTAAATATATCAAGCTAACGCCTGCGCTTCAATAAGAGGCCTGATGATACATACGCAGATCACCGCATGTATAAATAGATAATATAGTAATAAATAAATAAACAATCAGCTAACTAAATAAATAAATAAATGAATAATAACTAAATAATAAATAAACCAACATAACTAATAATAAATATTAATAATAAATAAGTAAATAAATAAATAATATCAAAACATATAAATAATAAATAATCAACCAATAGTTAAATAAATAAACGAGTAAAGTAAATAAATAATATATATAAGAAACGCATATACCTGCATTCCCCAACCCACACGACGCCGCGTAACTCAAATAAAGCCCCCACGTACGCAGCACCCTTCATACTCATTTATTCTTATTTATTCACCAAGGAAGTTTGGCTCGAGTGGCAAAATAAATAAAATAAATAAAATAAACGATATATAACTAGAACTCTGGTCGACCCGACTTTATTTCTTCATAATAGGAACTTAAGTCGAGCCGGCCGTACATACCCTAGTGTGCTGCCTGTAAGGTGGCGACGCCACACATCGACGCGACAAACCACCTCGCCTGCGCATCGTTCGGCACCACGCGTACGTCCTGCCACTACCATTACAATAATGGCGTCAAATCTATCCACGTGCGCGTCTCGATATTAAAGAAAATCGCGTATTTCTTGTATCTCACGTTGTCGCGCAATGCGAGTGCTACATCACATCCAGTAATACACAATAACAATTCTTACCCGCTAGTATAAACTCTACGGCGAATACAATCCTCTCCACGCCACGCAGGTGCTCGCCGAGCCCCTGTTTGCCAGCAGGAGCCCGCGACCCGCTGCCCAACCGGTAAGCGTCCGTCCCCGAGAGTTGGTCCTGGGATTTCCCCATTGCATCGAGTGGGCATTGAAGTTCCAGAGGACGAGTACCTTGCGGGGGAGGCATCTTCCGACGCACTCGCCGACCCGTTCCAGGAAGTCCCTGTACGCAGCCAGGTCGATGTTGGGGGAGTCGTATACCGCTACCACCATTACTCCACTCCCGTATAGTCTGGAAGAGCAGATCTTGCGCCCTTCTCGACCTACAGAGGTTGCATTGGAGGAGGCGCTTGAACTACTCGGTCACCTCTATGGCCTCCTCCCGACCATCTGCCGCTGCTGCTTTGGCGGTTCTCCCTGGTGTCCTTTCCGCAGCTGCTGGCTCGCGGATTGGTCTCCTCATCTTGACTTTTGGGGGGGGGGGCATTCCGCACCGCCCATCCTGTGATTGGCGGGCGTCCCGAGCGACTCGCACAGGGAGCACTTGGGAGCACAGGCGGGACAGCCTCTGGCGCGGTGTCCACTTCCGCCGCAACTGTAACACAGGTGCCCTCGATCCTCGTTGGACACGCATGTTGTGCGTACGTGCCCCACCTCCAGGCACCTGAAGCGCTGCAGGGGCCGCTTCGGGATGGCTCGAATCCTGGCGGTTGACCAGCCCAGGGCTATTTTCCCTGCCCGGGATACTTTCCGGGCTCCTGCCACCGGGCACTTGATCCAGGCAGACCCTAGGCCACCTCTGCCGCCGTTCTCGCCGACCTGAACCTCCGCGCAGCCGCATCCCGCCGCCGAGGCCAGTGCTTTCCGCAGCTCCTCCTTCTTGACCGAGATGTCTATCCCGGTCTCTCGAAGCTCCGCCATCCAGGTAGGCGTGGCGACTCTCGCCGCAGTTGGGTATAGCGCCTCGGCCAGACGCGTCGCCAGCAGCGTCGCCAGCAGCGTCGCCAGCAGCGTCGCCTTTTCCCCGTCCCTGTCTCCAGGGACTCTGATGATGATGGCGCCCGTCATCGCCTTCTTCATCCCCACCTGCTCCACGTCGAGCTCCGAGAGCGGGACCTTCGCTCCGGCTGCCTCGAGGACGTCGGCGTACGACATCCTTGCTCCCTCGTTCAGCGTCAGAGTCACCGCGGATGTTCGCGGTGCGCGCGGGAGCGTGACCGCCTCGGTGCCTGCGACGGTCCTCTGCTTGTTGCGGCGGCGCTCGCTTTCGCCGCGCCTGTCGTCCTGGTCTGGGATTGCTGCTGGCGTACCCTCGTCGGCGGCGCCACGTTCGCCCCTTTCCTCGCTGTCTCTCCTCCAACGGCGACGGCTGTCTTCCTCTGATTTTTGTTCTTCCGTCTCTTCTTCCTCGCCTCTACCACTCTCCACCCCCCACCCTCCTGCTCCCTCGGGAGTGTAACGTCAATTCACATCAGAGACCAGGCCACACACCACGGACAGGATGGCACCCAGATGTCTGCATATCCTTGGCGCGCACCCTCAATAGCCTTGGAGTAATGTTGTCTCATCGAAATTTGTTACTTTTCATCCAAACTCCAAGGTAAATATATTAAATTAATATACACAATGTATCCGGTTGATCTCAGACCACACATATATTTCGAAATTTATTTTTTATTTATGCCAAATTTAAATAGATATTATTCGTTTTATATGATTAACAAACCATTCCTTATTCAAATCAACTATATAATATTTTCTCTATTGTTGTGCTTCTTAACTCTTATCATTCTAGTTGAAATTATAAATATTCGATTCAATTGCATTTTGTTCTTAATCGAAGTGCCCCAGGATCAATGGACAATCGACGTGGAGACCGAATACTAGTTTTCTTGCCATTATTTCGCGGTTATGCGTTCGGAATGATGAATACGGCAATAAGTTGCGGTGCAGCTGTGTACGTAATGCGAAATTTCGAGATAGAAACGTTTCTCAGTTCCGTAGAAAAATACAGAATTACGCATATACCTTTGGTCCCTCCAGTTTTAATTAGGTCCTGCGAAGCATCCAATGGTGCCAAATTGCGATTTTAGCAGCGTGAGAGAGATCGTTTCCGGTGCGGCAACGCTGCCGCCGGATGTAACTTTTTCGTCCAAACTACTTAACGTAATACGTTATAACGTTATTCTATAAAACGTAATACGTTATAACGTTATACGATAAAACGCAATACGTTATAAAATTATATTATATAACGTAACACGTTATAACGTTATACTACCTAACGTAATACGTTATAACGATATACTATAAAACGTAATACGTTATAACGTTACACTATAAAGCATAATATGTTAAAACGTTATACCATATAACGTTATAGTATATAACGTAATACGTTATAACGTTATTCTGTGTAACGTCATACGTTATAACGTTATTCTATGTAACGTCACACGTTATAACGTTATTCTATGTAACGTCATACGTTATAAAAATATACTATATAAAATAATACATTATAACGTTATACTATATAAAGTAATGCATTATAACGTTATACTATATAAAATAATACATTATAACGTTATACTATATAACGTAATACGTTATTACGTTATACTATATAACGTAATACGTTATAACTTTATACTGTATATCGTAATACGTTATAAAGTTATACTATATAACGTAATACGTTGTAACTTTATACTACAAAACGTAATACGTCATAAAGTTTAGGTATATAACGTTATAGTATATAACATAATACGTTATAACGATATACTATATAACGTAATACGTTATAATGCTACACTGCCTAACGTAATTCGTAATAAAGTTATACTATCTAATGTAATACGTTATAAAGTTATACTATACAACGTAATACGTTAGAATGTTATTCCATAAAACGTAATACGTTATAACGTTATACCATATATCGTAATACGTTATAACGTTATTCTATAATATGCAATACGTTATAACATTATACCATATAACGTAATACGTTATAACGTTATACCATATAATGTAATACGTTATAACGTTATTCTATGAAATCCAATACGTTATAACGTTATGCCATATAACGTAAAACGTTAAAGCGTTATTCTATGCAACGTAATACCTTATAAAATTATACTATATAACGCAATACGCTATAACGTTATACCATATACTGTAATACGTTATAACGTTATACTATATAACGTAATACGTTATTACGTTATACTATAAAACGTAATACGTTATAACGTTATTCTATAAAACGGAATACGTCATAACGTTATACCATATAACGTAATACGTTATAATGTTATACTATATAACGTCATGCGTTATAACGTTATTCTATGTAACGTCATACGTTATAAAATTATACTATATAAAATAATACATTATAACGTTATACTATATAAAGTAATACATTATAACGTTATACTATATAAAGTAATACATTATAACGTTATACTATATAACGTAATACGTTATTACGTTATACTATAAAACGTAATACGTTATAACGTTATTCTATAAAACGGAATACGTCATAACGTTATACCATATAACGTAATACGTTATAATGTTATACTATATAACGTCATACGTTATAACGTTACACTATATAATGTAATATGTCATTACGATATACTATAAAACGTAATACGTTATTACGTTATACTGTATAACGTAATACGTTATAACTCTATACTATAAAACGTAATACGTTATAACGTTATTCTATAAAACGTTATACGTTATAACGTTATTCTGTCGAACTTCATGCGTTATACCGTTACTCTATATAACGTAATATGATATAACGTTATACTATATAACGTAATACGGTATAACGTTATACCATATAACGTAATACATTATAACGTTATTCTATAAAACGGAATACGTCATAACGTTATACTATATAACGTGATACGATATAACGTTATACCATATAACGTAATACGTTATAACGTTACACTATATAATGTAATATGTCATTACGTTATACTATAAGACGTAATACGTTATAACGTCATACCATATAACGTTATACTATATAATGTAATACGTTATTAGGTTACACTATCTAACGTTATATGTTATTACGTTATACTATAAAACGTAATACGTTATAACATTATTCTATAAAACGGAATACGTCATAACGTTATACCATATAACGTAATACGTCATAACGTTATACCATATAACGTAATACGTTATAATGTTATACTACTTAACGCAATACGTTATTACGTTATTCTATGTAACGTAATACGTTATAACGTTATTCTGCGGAACGTCATGCGTTATAACATTACTCTATATAATGTAATACGATATAACGTTATATTATATAACGTAATACGGTATAACGTTATACCATATAACGTAATACGTTATAACGTTATACTATATAACATAATACGTTATTACGTTATTACGTTATCCTATAGAACGTAATACGTTATAACGTTATTCTGCGGAACGTCATGCGTTATAACGTTATTCTATATAAGGTAAATCGGTATAACGTTATACTATATAACGTAATACGTTGTTACGTTATTCTATCTAACGTAATACGTTATAAAATTATACTTGTCGGAGATAAGGTGACACCGGTGCCTTCCCTCTGAAACCTCGGGAAGATCCATAGAAACATTGTAATTAAAATCTACAGTTGTAACTAAACGATTTGCCGTCATTCTAACCAATTGTATTTGTTTAAGTCTTGTGACAATGAGCTTGGGCTCAAGGCGACAATTAGTCGCCGAACGTGGCCGCGGGCAACGGGACGAACTCTCCATCTAACAAAGGCATTAAGTAACCCTATAGCTCTCCTTAAAAGAAAGATTTGTAGCGGCACGTGGCAGTAAACATTCCAACGGTTTCTACCCCGTAGCTCGCCGCACGTAGATCCTATTCTCCGGGCAGGATGTTTACCAGATGCCGACGCGTCTCCGCAGTACGTGATCGGCTAGCCCGAGGACCGTTATAAACACTAATATCTAGGTACCTGAAATCCTTAAACAGATAAACAATCTTTGTCCTAGTTACAGGAAGACAGGAGAGACCTATTTTCCACGAACGACGTCTCCCACTAGCAACCTTCCCTCGAGGGCGGCTAGCATCCTTTTCTAACTACCGATAGGGAGATTGGCCAATTAGCAGCAACGTCAATTTCCCTTACTTTCCGAACGTAGGATATCCCCGACGAATCCGATGATCTCGTGTCCTTAGACACGCCCCATCATAGTTTTCCTCTGAGGTATCACCGGGACGGAAAGTCATTCTCTCTTGCGATTTTATCGACAAAGAGATTAACGCCTTACGGTCAGTGAATATTAACAAAGAATCCGACTTAGATTTTGCGAGTGCGTACGACTACCATCCCGTTGTCCGCGGATTCGTTATCGAACCTAAGGCCATTGTCACTAGCGTCGCGAGTGTGTGATCATTGTGAGTTTGGGTCAACTCTGTAACATTTTTGCGTGTGTCAATAAAAGTAACTTCAGTGTAAGAAAATGGATAGCTTCAGTGAAGAATCCTTACCTGTCCCAAGCCCCCGCCACGAGGACGACTCGGGCCCAGATTCGGACATTGACTCAACATATATATTACAATTATTTTATTTAATTACATATAAAATTTATATAAATTTATTTGAAGATTATTAATAATTTTTTTTATTTGATAAATTTTATAAATTTTTTAAATTTTAATACATTTTATAAGTTTCTATATTTTAAATTTTAATGTTTTAGTAAAAATTTATTTATTTATATATATATAAATATATAATATAAATGAAATAATTTAATGATTAGTAATTTAATTAGAATAATGTTAATAAATTTAATTTATAAATATTTTAAAAATATTTAATATTATTTTAATTAAATTTTTTTTATATTAATATAAATATACAATTATAAAATTTGGAATTTATTTTAGACTGATGAAAATTGGTCACCTTACGATCGCGTTGGTTTATTTATGCTGGTCGAGGGGATACCGGTAAATTTCCATTCGCCTTTGTTAGACGGTTGCATGAAGCGGCGACATTGTTTTTGCCCGAAGTTTACTTATTATTATTACAGTATGTCCTAACGTTGTTGATACTCCGAGGCAAGATCACACGTGGCTCGATTTGTCCCTCAGCTCGTGTGTCGCTACAATATTATATAAATTTTTATGTATGGGATGCGGAACAAATTAAACGGGTCTGAAAAAAGGAAATTCTTGAACTAAAACAGCAACAATTATTAGTAGCAAAAATATCGAAAGTAATAAGAAGAAGTTGTAAAATACACGATTTCTTAAAAAATGTTGCAGATTATGACAAAAAGAAAAGCACTGGTCGGTCGTCATCGTTATCCGATCGTGATAAGCGAGCAATTTTGCGTGTAGCAAGTACCAGTGCTATTTTCAGACGAAAAATAATCAACTTGGATGATCCTGATGGGATTATTTTCATGACATAAGAAAAGAGACAATGTCGGCAATTCGAAGACAAATAGGAGGAGGCAGCGTGATGGTTTGGGCCGGCATCAGTTATTTCGGCAAGACATGTATCAAGTTCATCGATGGGAGAATGAATAGTGTCCGGCACATAAATTTATTCAACGAACAAATAAATAATCATGCAGAACGCGTTTCTGGACCTGATTACATCTTTCAACAAGATAATGCACCTGTACACACATCAGGATTGGTCCAATCATACTTTAATGCAAATATATATCTGTTTTGCCGTGGTTAGCACGCTCCCCGGGCCTTAATGTTATTAAAAATTGCTGGACAGAACTTGTTCACGGCGTATACGCGAATGGAAAGCAGTGTCAACACGTACAAGAATTAAAAAATGCAATTGTACGCGAATGGGATACATTGAGTCAAAATTATATTCAGAAACTACATAAATCGATAGCAAATCGTACAATAGAAGTAATAGAAAATAAAGGGGGATGTACTCATTTTTTTGTTACACACTAAATCTCATAATATTTTTAATTATTTTCAACAAACCGCATATCCTGAGCTCATAATGTTTTGATACTATACGTTACAGACGAAAAACGTTACATGCGTCATTGAGTAATTGAAGATAGCTCACATGGGCTATCTCTTTCATGGGCATGATCGCATTCAAAGATCATGGTTTATATAAAATAAGTAGTTACATTGAAAGGCAAGAATCGCACGCCAAAAATGTGGGAAAAATGACAAATAAGGAAAAATTCCACAGGATCTTAGGGCATGTAAACTTTAATTATTTAGATACAATGTGTAAAAAAAATTAGTTGAGGGAATGCCAGAAAATTTTGAGTAAGTACAATTAAAATGTGGCACACGTATCCAAAATAAAATGCACAATTTACCGTTCCAAAATAACCGTAGTAGAGCACGCGAGATTTTAGAATTAGTACATACCGATTTAAATGGACCTCATAAAAATACCGGGTTTGATGGATCTAGATATTTCTTAACACTTATAGACGATTACAGTAAGTGCGCATTGATTTATACTTTGAAATCAAAAGATGAAGTTTACATTTGTTTCCTTGATTATACGAACAAAATGGAAAATCTTACTGGTAAGAAGATAAAGAGATTAAGATGCGATAATGGAAAAGAATATATGATCAAAAACATGTACAATCTAACTAGGGCAATGGAAATTGTCCTGGAACCATGCCCACCTTATGTTCACGAATTAAATGGAACAGCTGAGCGCTACAATAGAACAATTATGAATTCCGCTAGATGCTTATTACATGATTCAAAGCTGAATATTAAATATTCAGGAAATAGTTAGAGCCGCGGCGTACTTAAAAAATAGGACCATTACGAACACATATGAAAATAAAACACCATTTGAAATATTTTTTAAAAGGAAACCGAACATAAATAATTTAAGATTGTACGGAAGTAGAGTTTTCGTAAGAATACCTGAAATTAAAATAAATTCGAAATGGGACAAAATAGCAGACACTGGGATACTTGTAGGTTATGAAAACATTGGATATAGGATCCTAGTTAATAATAAAATTATAATTGCAAGGCACGCAGAATTTATAGATGAAGATGATAATTTAGACGGATTTCAAGGAGAAGATGAATCAGACAATGAAACAGAAAAGGATTTTGACGAACATTAGGATTCAAACGAAATTCATGAAAATGAAATAAATGACGAAAAGGTCGAGCAGGTTGCAATAAAAGCGGAGAGAAAGTTAAGTAACAAATCAGAAAGAAAACTTGAGGACATAGAAAATAATTTGAGAAGGTCAGGACAGGGAAGAAAGAAACCTCAAAGATATGGCCAAACGAGCCCATATTTCATTTATGTGAATGTAGTTAGCGCAGACAGTCCTCAAACCTATGAAGAAGCTTTAAGTGGAGATGACAGCGGTTCATGGAAAGAAGCAATGGATCGAGAAATGAATAGTTTAATCAAAAATAAGACCTGGCAACTAGTAGAGAAACCAAAAGACAAAAAAGTATTAGACTTGAAATGGGTATATACGAATAAATCTGATAATCGTAAGAAAGCACGATTAGTCGTTCGAGGCTTCCAACAAAATGAAGTACTGGAAGATTTATACTCTCCAGTGGCAAAAATGCAAACGTTGAAGCTATTACTATCTTATTGTTGTCAATATGGTTTGACGATTATGCAAATGGATGTAGAAACAGTATTCCTAAACGAAACTATAAAATCGGAAGTACTTGTAAAACAACCTATAGGTCACGACAATAAAAGCGGGAAAGTATGTAAATTAACAAAAACGTTATATGGATTGCATGAAAGTTCAAGAGCTTGGTATGAATGTTTCCACGAGTATATGGAAAAATTAGGATTTCAAAGAAGTAAGAGTGATTATTGTCTGTATATGAAGTATGAGAGCGATGATGTTATATATTTAATTCTATTCGTAGACGACTTATTAACATGTGGAAACAACAAAAGAAAAATCCATGAGATTAAAAACAAATTGTCAAACCAATTTGCGATGAAGGACTTAGGTGAAGTAAAGACTTACTTAGGAATAAACATTGAATACGATAATAAGAAGTGTAAGATGAAATTAGATCGAAGTAGTTATATAGAGTCATTAGCGAAACAATATAATATAGAAAATAGTAAATTTTACATCAATAGTATAATTTACATCAATGGAACAAAACTTAAGTTTAGAACCCGCACAATCAGCCTCAGACGATATAAGATATAGAAATCTCATAGGAGCTTTATTATATATTAGTACTGGAACAAGATTAAACGCTAGAGATAGTGTAAACTATTTAAGTCGATTTCAAAACAGTTACAACGAGACCCACTATAAATGTGCATTGAGAATTTTGAAATATTTATATTTAACTAGGAAATTAAAATTATAAAAACTTATAAAAGAAATTTGAATGCTGAAGTTATTGATTGTTTTGTTGACGCTGATTGGGCTGGAGATAAAGTAGATAGAAAATCCACTACGGGATTTATCATAAGATTTTTCGGAAACGCAATTTACTGGAAATCAAGAAAGCAAAGTGGCGTGACAAAATCATCAACAGCCGCCGGGTATGTAGCTTTATCGGAAGCTGTGAGCGAAATTAAATTTGTAAGAGAATTTGAAAGATTGTTGAAAGATTTCAAAATAATGATCGAGACGCCAATAAAAATTTACGAAGATAATTCTGGAGCGATTGCGATATCAAAATTTGGTAGCTTGACAAAAAATTCTAAGTACATTGAAGTTCATTTCCATTTTGTGCACGAAAGTTACGAAAATAAAGAGATTGACATTATAAAAGTAGATGCAGAAAATAATGTAGCTAATGTTTTAACGAAGGCTATAGGGAGAAACAAATTTGAAAATTTTAGATTACTTTTAAGAATAGTTTGATTGACTTATAAAAGGAAATGAATATGCAGCACAAAAAATTGAGGAGGTGTGTTGAGATTTGTATAATTTTCTGTGCTGGACTGGGTTAAGTGCGTAGTAGAGATACTCGTATGTGGGTATCAGTGTGTGGAGGTATGTGTGTGGGCGGCGTCTCGAAAGCAGATCAATGTAAACTGTTCAGTCGGTTAACAGTCGGGTATAGAAGAAAGTGGTGAGACGCGCGCAAGTGTGTATCGATGAATATATAAGAAATCCTCCATAAAATAAATATATTACTACTCTAATGTTAATCCTCAGTATCAATTTAGTGTTCCTATAACATTATTTCGGCTTCAAAGATCGACAATTCTCAACATTAGTACAAAAATCTGAGCAAACCAATAATCAGATTACCCACTACCAAATCTATCAACATTCTATTCCTCAGAAGTTCTCCCAGAAAATTTTAAGTACGCGCATCGTATCTTTTTAAAACCTATCACATCATTGATCGCGTCTCGCCGCTAACAGAATCTCTAGTACCACTATTCGCCAATTTTCACTAGCCCTTTTATTGCCATAACTTGAAAGCGTATAAATGCCAGAAAGAATATCTCCACGTCCCGTAACCGGAGGCATTTCATTTTCCAGAATTGTTGAATTTCGCGTTGTACGCCTGGAAAAGGGGCGAGAGTACACGTACGCGAGCCCACTACGATTAATCATTCTGTTTTTCGATGCTGCCCCTCCCGACTTCGTGCTACCTCGTTTTTTTTTCGTTTTCGGCCAGTTATCATGGAGGAGTCGGGGGTAATTGTTTGCTCACAGTACGAATAACAAGGGCGTCAAAAGCCGGACGAGCCAGCAGATTCGTTAGGCAAGCATTTAACGAAAAATGACGCGGCGTTTCCACGAGCTGTCTCCACCCATTCTCGTCCGGTTAGTTTGTGTTTTAACTCGTTACGTCCATCCCTTTCATCGATCAAAAAAAGAACTACTACTACTACTACTACTACAAATACTAAAAGCGAGCATAATGACAAAGTAGTAACAAGAATGACTTCCCGTACTCTGGATAGTCCAGAGGATGCGGAGTCATTGGTAGTTACCTTCTTCTATGGCAGCTTGCCGGGCCTCTTCGGCTCGTAACCTCTTCTTTCTTCGGGCGGAATGCCCACTGAAACTTACATCTAAGCTCGAGACTTTCTAAATAGCAAACCAAAAAATAAAGTACAAAGGTGAAATAAAAAGATAAATCGCGGAAGCTGATCCAAGTGCACATAAATGAACAACGATCATATAGCGATCGCTGTCCGTTCACATCTGCATGCTCGAGCAATATTAACGTTCGTTTCGAAAACTAATCGCGATCACGACCGCGAAATTAAATAAATCGACGAGCAAAGCCAGACGCGATGACACGTTCCATTCGTGTCAGCTTTACCGTCGATTATTCGAATGAAATCCCCTGAAGCAGGTTGGTCACTCGAAAACGCGTCTACCCGATCAGAGGTTCACCTCCACGGTTCTCACACATATCACCAGGGCGCAAGAGCCCCCACTAGAGAGAATGTCCCGAGATGCCTCCAACACCCGAGCTTAACACGCAACATGTACACTCTAATCTACGTACCATTTTCCTGAAATCGACTGACGAAGGCTAGTGACCATTGCGCAAAAAGTGATAAAACACATCTAAAGAAATTATATCGTTAAAATAAATGTAAGTAAACTTGGAATTATAATTGTAATTTACAGCAATATTAACAGCGTGTTACGCTTAATCGTGTAGCTAATATTACCATGAATTGTGATTGTATTGATACGTCTCCACATTTTTCGTATCTTAAGTTGTAGCGAATGAGAAGAACGACGCAATTCCACAGCCTAACCACACACACACACACACAATGTGGAAAATACGTCGTGCACGATACCCCAACACATGGTCAGCAGCTGAGAAATTTTTGCATTAATTATAGTCATCGTGCCCAATGTCTTTTTCCCATTCAAGTAACACCTGAGCACGTGAATGACATCCTGACAATGGGCACGGCAATTGTTAAATCTGAAAATCCTAATCTAAAAGCATGATTAGTTTGTCTCATTTGTATTTAACGGACTAACGTCCTTTGATTTTACATTTTATTACTTCGTTTTGGATTATAATAACTCTGCTTTATTAATTTAATAAATTACTGAAATTTTAATATTATCAAAAAAGTAACATTAATTGAAAAAAGACTAAGACTCGATGAAATAGAATAATTGTTTCTAAATGCATTACCAAGATAGAAATAATCTTCGGCAATCTCTTCGTCAAAGCACATTTCCAAAAATGCAGAAACAGCGTTCAAAATTATTGCTTTGTTTCAAAAATCTGCCTGTCGCGAAGTTTCTTCTTGCACATAAAATTTCACACATTCTTGTATGGAAAAGAAATAAATTTTAATTCATATTTTAAATTCTACTTACGTTTATAGTATCTGAAGTCAAACAAAAGAATGTGATATATTATAATTAATATTGTCACAAAATGAATGTATCGCGTATTGCATGTATCGTCATTATCATTGAGTAAAAATTGCATCTTTCTTTCCAACGAAATCGGAGGGCATCCGATTTTTCCTTCGGTACCTCTTATTTATACTAAAATTCATTGCTTAAGATTAAGTGTATTTATGTCATACAAGTATATTTGTCTAGATATTTGCCTTTTGCAAATATTTATACTGAATACTATTATACATATTTGTCAGTACCACGAATATATTCTCAAATTTATATGTTTAAACTAATTATTAAAAAATTAATGATTATAATCGCGATGTGTAAGAAGACCTATCCTGAACTAATAAATAAAGATATGAAAAAAATGTTACTACTCACGGGTGTAAAAAATACCCGCGGTCACTATGCTCGCAAAAAATTCTACATAATACAACCAGTCACCCGTGCCGATTCGGACCTTTCATCCTACGACATAATTGAGTGACCGGAGGAACAAAAACGCATGCGACTCACCATTAGGAGCGGAGAAGCGGAAAACGTTCCCATCGACACTGCATTATCTCAGCAAATATCATTTCAAAGACTAACATCAGGCAGGAACTGTCGAAAATCCAATGGTGGAAATGGAGGTTATGAAAAATCTGTTACAACACAAAATACGATAAGTGATCGCTGATTATTTGGAATGTTGGAGATTGTGAAAAATGGAAATTTATTACACTCCTAACTTTAGTAATAATAAAGATTGAAATTCTAATAAACATCCATAAATGTAAAAACTGAAACTCTACTATAAAAGTTTAAAATCTAGAAATAAAAAATCTAACGATTTTTTAAATATATTAGTCATTTGTTTTATAATTTGGTATTAAGACTTTAACACTTTTTTTATTTTAATAGAAGAATAATCTTAGAAAACCCTAACCCATGAAATTTTCAATCAAATTGTATTTCTTAATCAATAGTATTGAAAGCAAAATATACAGAATACACATAATTCAAGTAAGATATGTGAAGTTACTTACATTCTTGGCTTTTGAGCCATCGTTGGAGCATTCCCAAAAAAGACAAAGAAGTTTAAGCCGTGATATGTCTATAACAAAACAGAAAATATCATTAATATTGTTAATACACAATGATAAGCATGGAAATTTAACAACAATAAAGACTAAACTCTGATAAGTATATAAATTGAAACTCTAATATAAAAGTTTGAGAATAAACCATTCACTGATTTTTGATACGTATCAGACAGTTTTATTGTACCTTAATGTTAAGATTTTAAGACTTTATTTCAATTAAAAAGGACATTTACAGCTTTCTAAATTATCAATCGTTTTATTGTATAATTAACAATATTTCAAAAAAAAAATATATAATAAATAGAACAAATTGAAATACAATATGTAAAACTACTTACATTCTTGAGATCCTGCAGAGGCTTTGTCTTCCTGATGCACTGACTCTATTATCGAAAAAGAATATTCAAAAGAATATAAAATAAGACCACATTACCACGACCGCAAAAATTATAACCGGCGAACAAGAGCTCTAATGTCGCGTAGAACATTGTTTGATAAAATTTGACTACTTTCGCGTGTGATTATTTAATTGAATTTAATCAAAACGACCGTGATTGGAAAATATTGAAAAATACTTTTGCGGAGCAAACACTGACTCTACAACCCGCATTGCACGCGGTCAAAAATATCCCCTAAAAATAGAATTGTTTATGGGTAGTGTGGGGTGGGATGGGATGGGGAGTAGAAAAGAAGCGAAATATAGTTTCGATGTCTTTCATCTTTTCTCTATCAAACGTTTATTTAGAAAATAGTGCTACTTTTCTTTTACGTATGAAAAATATTAATTTAAAATTACAAGATATTTCTGGATATCGAACAAATGTTTGCGAATACCATGAATGCAATGTAAGCAGTTGCAAGAATTATACTATGAATGTTCGTTACTAGAATATGAGATATACACTCCACTAATACACTAGAATACAGCTGAAAATATTTGCAAGATTTCGAAAGTTCACAACTAAATATACTTAAATAATACTACAGAAACGCATGCGAAATTTTGTTTTGAAGTACTTGAGTTTACTTGCGCGTCACCTCTATCAAAAAAAATATATGTTACGAAGTTAAAAAATATAGTAATGTATAATGCGAAAAACACAGTAATGAAAGTAATAAAGAACCGACGCCACCAATAGGTTATAATACGTTACAAACCCGACGCAACGCTATCGACGTTATCGGTACGAAATGAGACGACTAAATGACTCTTTGTACGTTAGTTTCGCCGAGTAACTTACAAAGTGTGAGGGAGGGGGGAAGGAGGACACAAGAGCCGGTGGCACAAGCAGCTACGCAGTTAACGATCTAGACAAAGAAATGTATACATCAACAAAAACATTCCTATTCTACGAAGCACTTTCTTTCGAATTGCGCAGCACAATTCTTTCTCTACGTCGATATTTACAAATATCGTACAATAATTCGTAGCCCTCCTGGCAACATCACAGACACATTTGTCTAACTTATTACTTTAGTTACCTTACTTTATAATCTTAATTTCGTTAAACAAAGCAAGATTGAAACAACAGCATGGAGAAAGTGAAAAATTACTTAAAATTACTGTTCCGCAATGACACAGTATGCAGATGAAGTCTTAAGCGCTTTTTGAGTGCGTATTCGTTTTTAATACTAATATAAAAATAATAAAAGTGGAACGATATTTATTTTTAAGTCCAAAATGTAGTAAGAGAATAATTTTTTCACGGTTGAAAGTTTGAAGTCCATTGATATTTTCTCTATATCATTTTTATTATCACGACGTAATACCTGAAGTTTTGACCGATCTAATGATTTTTATTCTTAGAAATATCCTGAATGAACGGGGAATTAAGAAATGTGTAATGAAGGATATAAATAATGGAAATAAATTATGGTGGAGGAATCAACGAAGAAAAGTTATTTTGCTAATTATTATACGAATGAATATTCAAAATGTCGCTCAACGACTACTAAACTATTTAATTAACACTAACCTCACCACCCCTAGTCAAATGACTGGTTTAAATATCTAATTTAAAATTGTACATTTATCGTTATATCTTTTGTTCATTTAGCTTTACATGAATTTTTATATTCTCCGATTAATTGATTTCTCAACTTTTAAAACCAGTTATTTGACCGGGCCTGGTGAGATTAGTGTCAAAAGCCAGCCTGATATTTTCTTCAATTTCTGATCTTCGGTTGATTTTCAGTATTTTGCATTCACTTTTCACCAAAAATTAGATGTGACAAACGAAATGCAATGTAAGACCTGCTAGCGTTTAGCAGATGCAAGTATTGATCCAGATTTCTGTATCGAAGAATGCAAGGATAACACAAATCAACCTTGTTGCGTTTCGTGTAAAAGTTTTGGTCATCCTGTTCACATCAAGATTGCTCTCTCAACGCTTATTGTCAGTGTTAAAAAGGCAATGGCAAAAGAGAATGTGGAATATTAACGAAGAGCGAAACAAATAAACAACAACAAGTAACAAGAAACAAATAACTCAAAAATTATTTGCAGTAAAATTCCATCGAATAGTAAACTAGATAATTGTCCTAACCTCTGTATTCCCTTATTTCATCGCGATATATCTGATGGCTAAATATGAAAAGAGATTCCGCGAGTCGAAACGCGCCATAACTGACGCGACGATATTAGCGTATATAGCGATATTAGCGGTAGCGTTTGACTTTGTTGTCGTATTTCACCTTGTCGTTATGAACAAACAGCACACTGAGGAACGTGTAATATCCGCCGTAGATATTGCAGGTTCGAGCGGCCATGCGAGTAAGATTCGTTTCTTTAATTATAGCGGAGTTATTATAACACTCGCGATGACGTTATTTTGTGAAGCGGTAATACGCGTAATAAATTTACTCTTAAGACGCGCACGTGTGTAGAACTGACGCCATTTACGTGATGGGTAACGTTAGGACGCATGCGCTAGCGGGTCGCGTCGAACATATGTGGTGGTTCGCCTCGTCGATGCGGCATCGTTTAAGAGTATGTACGGTCGGCTCGGCGTAAGTTCCTATTATGAAGGAATAAAGTCGGGTCGATATGATCTCCAGGGCTGAGCTGAAAGGGTTCATACAAGCCTTGGCGGGTGCAGCGCAGATGTTGAATGTTTCAGTCAAAAAATTTCAGTTGGATAAAGATAAGGATGAGGGGATTAGGGAGATAGGAAATTTGATTAAAGGCATCCTGTCTTCCTTGGAACAATGGGGAGAGCAGAAGGCTAGAAGGAGAAAGAGAAGAAGAGAGCCTATCGAGATCGAAAGAAGGGTAGACAGGACAGAAAGAATGAAAGAAGCGATGATGACTAAAGGCGGATAGCCTAAAAGGAAAGTGGTATCGCCGGCTGAAACAATGAGAGTAGTGGAACTTAAGAGGCCCCGAAGAGGAGAGGCCACATACGCCGAGGCGTGTGGGAGGAAAATCAGGAAGGTAAGGAGTGAACAGGGTTATAGTGAGGATTCTGAAGGTTGGATGAGGATAGAAAGAAGGAAAAGGGAGAGGAGGGCTCCCTTAGAGCAAGCTATCCCTATGGTGCGTCCGGGTAACAACCGGCAGGTTGTTGTCGAAGAGAGAGGCGTACCAAGGAATAGGAGATGGAAGGAAGCCATTCTAGATAAAGTTGAAGAAGGCTGTGAATGGCTTCAAGTTTATAGGAAAATAATGGCGGCTAGGAGCACCTCGGAAGGAGCTATGGGGGTGCGTAAAACGAGAGCCGGCCATATATTCATTGAATTCGACAGGTCGGTGGCGGTGAACGAGGTGGCGGTCAAGCTAAGAGCCGCTCTGAGTGACAATACGGAGGTGGCTGCTCTCGTCAACAGAGCAACCTTACAGACCAGGAATATCGATCCCTTTACCAGCAAGGAGAAGGTCGACGCTTCCGATTACGCCATAGGAGCGGTACTCCAACAGCGCGTCAACGATACTTGGCAGCCCCTAGGTTTCATGACGAAATCGCTATCCCCCGCGCAACGAAAGTAGAACGCATACGATCGAGAACTACTCGCGATGTACACCGCGGTGAAACGATTCAGGCACGCTGTCGAAGGGAGAGATTTCGCGATTTATACTGATCACAAACCCCTACGCGTACGTATACGCGTATATAAACGTATACGCGTTTGATCAAAATCCCGACAAGTGTTCGCCGAGACAGTTTGGACACTTAGACTACGTAGGACAATTTACGACCGATATCCGACACATTAAAGGGGTAGACGATAACGTAGCCGATACTCTACCACGAATAGAAGCGATCGGGAAATCCGTCCATCATCAAACGTTAGCCGCAGCGCAAGAAGACGATACCGAGCTACGCGAAATCACTGAGTCCGGCTCTAGCGCGCTGCAATTGACAAAAATACGATTTCCCGATCAGGATGTCGGAATTTATTGCGATCTCACGAACGAAACCTCGCGACCGTACGTACCGGAACCGTTACGTCGCGCCGCATTTCAGTCGTTACATAGACTTTCCCATCCGGGAATACGCGCTACGCAAAAATTGGTGACAACACGTTTCGTCTGGCCGTCCATTAATAAAGATTGTCGAACTTGGGCGCGACAGTGTATACCATGTCAACGCTGCAAAGTCACCAGGCACGTATCCTAGCATGTCGGAACGTTCAAAACGTTAGAAGGCCGGTTCCAACACATACACTAGACATTATCGTCATGCCATATTCACAAGGTTATCGATATTATCCAAAGTGTGTCGATCGTTTCTCGCGTTGGCCCGAAGCCACTCCCATCGTCGATATGGAAGCGCCAACCGTTGCTTCGGCCGTCCTTTCCACTTGGATAGCTCGGATGGTAGAGCGCCTACACAGACAATTAAAAGCGGCGATAAAGTGTCTCGACGCGAGCAACTGGATCGACATTTTACCCATTATATTATTAAGCATTCGAACCGCGATAAAGGAGGACTTAAACACAACGGCAGCCGAAATGATTTACGGCACCGGCATACGATTGCCGGCGAAATTTTTCATAGCAACCGAGCAACAGGCCAATTCGGCGTACGCGAACCGGCTTAAAGAAGGGATGGGGAAGGTCAGGCCGCATCCGGTCACGCATCATGGCGAAAAGAAAATTTTCGTTTTCTTAGAATTAGAAACCGTATGTTTCTTATGTCATGACGCGATAGGGGGCCCTTTCCAGCCGCCGTATGACGGAACGTTTGAAGTCATAAAAAGAGGCGAAAAAATTACACCGCCGAAATTAATAATCGCGACGTAACGGTTTCCACAGACCGTCTACAACCGGCGTTTGCAGTATAAGGAAAATTCGCCGTATCTCTTGGCATACTATTTCCGGTAAATCAGGCGAACGCGAACGACGAAAACAGCGCAAGCAGCGATCGAATCGCGGAAGAAAACCCCAGGAATAGGTATGTTGCGCGGTCCGGACGTAGGGTCCGCTTTATCGATCAGTTCCCGGCAGGTTTCGGTTAGACGTCGTAAATTGTCGGATCGAGTGTATCGATAATTAAAAAAAAAAAAAAAAGAAAATAACGATGACAAATAGAAACTCTGTAAATATTTCAAAAGTTTAACTTAATAAAAACGTTATCACTGGTAGGGGGTGATGTAGCGGCACATGAGTCAGAACACAATTTAAATGATGTTGTTGTTTTGCCTCGGAGTATCAAGACCGTTAGGTTCCAAGTAATGTACGAACAAATAATATCCGGGCAAAACAATGTCGCCGCTTCGTGCAACCGTCAAACGTAGAAGACTTCGATTTTCCGGTTCTCTCCCGATCAGCATAAATAAACGGACCCAACCGAAAAGAATATAATTATCTAGAGTTATCAACCAGTTATCTATCGAATATTTATTAGCGATCTTACTTTGCGACTTATACACTGTACGGGCGTCTTAGCGATCATGGTTTGCATACATATTTATTCAATTATTTTAAATATATTCGACAATTTCAACAACGAGCAATCTCGTCTAATACATTTCACGATGAAACATTGTCTACAAAAGTCACCTACAACAATATTTCTGAAGTGCGATCGACAATACACATAAAAGAAATGCCAAAAGCAAGAAGGAATCGTAGAGGTAGAGGCTATACCAGCAGGAAACGTGCAAAAAACGCTTGACTAAACGTTTCCCGAAATTAGAAGAGAAGAAGAAAAAATTAGAAAAAATTAGGAATACCTTAAAATTAGGAAACTACAGAACAAACAGAAATTAGTTTTATCCATCGAACTCACCTATACCCGAACGCGATCTAGGGCTTCATTGCCAATAGTTTAGGAAAGCGATAATTATTCTCGTTTTATAAACTACATAGAGAGTTAAGATCAGAATTTTGATAATAAATATATAAGTAAATAAAATCGAATAAATTACCAGTTACGAGACATTGAAATCATTTATTTATTCCTAGAAAACTTTAATCCTTCCCGCGCTAGTACTCTCCTACCCACAGCAGCTAAGCTGGAACGTGGAGTTTACTTACCAGTCGTATTAGTACAATAGTTAATGCTCCTCCTACAGTCATATCAACGAATTAGAATATCAAGAATATGACAGTTTGAAAATTAAAAATAGTGTTGCACTTTAGAAAGGCGCGAGAGTTTAACGACTATTTCGGGTGGCAGCAACTACAGTTTTGATTCAAGCGTCAATTTGAGAAAGCTAGGGCCCGAAATCGAGAATAATAAGTAACGGTTACGAATACCGAAGATCAAAACCGGATCGTAACAGTAAATAATGATTAGGAAAGATAACGAATAAATGGAACTTGTTAATAATAATAATAATAACAAGAATAAGTTTCCTTAAATATCATAAAATGCATTTACCTTAAATTTCTGCCAACGAAAATTCTTGAATTTGATACAAAATGATAGCTAATAAAATGAATGAAACAAAAGCTTTAAAAAACAACTAATATTAACAGGAATGGGAATAAGGGAAGGGTTGCATATACAAGGATGCGTAAGAGTGCACTTAGAAAAATCAAAATAATTGAAAGTATAAATAGAACGCAGGAAGAAGATATCGCCCGAAAATTGTATATTATTTATTTAGTAAAAATTTTATTTATTTCGATTACATATGTCTATGGAAGATTCAGAGGCCAATTAGCGTTAATCCTTCTTTCTCTGAAAAGGACCTACGTAGCTCCAAAAATAATTTATTCTTAAAAATTTTAATTAATAAATCAATTAACTCGCTACTTTCATGCATATATAGTAGATTACGGTATTGACCACGAAATTACTAAGCACAATTATTCCGAGCATAAGCACAAACAATGAGAATCATTTCGAAGTCGTGACAAGTCTAAGCATTATCGTTTGTTATGTAAAAAATAATTGTACACTGCTTAACTGAATTAAGCAAAAAAAGATGAAAATACACGTATTTCCAGGAAATTGCCCTTTTTCTGCTAGTGAATCCCAATATTTATCTAATGAGCAAAATTTATTCGATTGCGATAATGGCGAACGAGACGAAAATTTAAAAAAGGAAACTGTCACAAGAAAACTCTGCTGGATGATTTTCCACTTTATAAGATTAACGGTTCATCGATCAATGTTTTCCAAAAACTCATTGTACAGGAGTACTTTTATGTTTTTTCTTTGTTATAATCATTTTTAAACTTCATGATTCATGGCATACTTAAACTTTGGAGTTGAAAGCTATATTTTACAAAAAAATTTTGTACGATGATCCGGGTCATGCCAATATTTCCGTTTGGCACTGTATTAGCATAAGCGAACAACCTAACTTCCAGTCGGCTTGACAAAAATCGAACGACTAGCGCAAACAACTAGCGATCGCTTATTTTTCATAGCTCGGAATATAGCGATGGACATTAAGACGAAATTGTTACCGGAGAAAATACAAAAGTTATGTAGTTCAATACGACAAGATTTCTACAGGTTTTCTACATGTTATGTATATAGGAACGAAAAATGTAATAAAAATGAAAAGCCACCTAAAATAAGAAGGTTAAATATATTTGTGTTCTCTTACCTTTATATGAAGAATAGTTTCCTGTCCGGTTACTGCACTACCCTATCTATTATTGAACAAATTTTTAGGTTACAATTATTTACACAAAGCTAGTACGCGTGCGAATGTCTTTTTATTTTATAAACCTTTATGTACAAAAACTCTATCCACGTTAAATCAATCTCTTTTTATAGAAACGTAATATAGAAAGTTAATTTTCTAGATAGAAAAATTAAAACTTTCAGTAAATTCATGTACAACGCGCACTCTACTGCGTACCGGATACGAATGACGAGTGAACGTTATCGAATTCTACGGCGACCGCTTAGATAGTGACGAGGACGGATTAATGTTGCTCAGTAATTGGTTAAGCTTTGAGCCTATGGGCGGTATCTGTACGCGATTACTGCGCAAGGACCATTTCATGACATGCTCCACCTCTCCGTCTCCTTCGCCCGCCGCTCACTCAGCCCCACAAGAAGTAAAAATAGGCCACCGATCTGTCCTGTTTTGCGACCACATTTTCAGGAAGGAAAAAGAAAGAAAAGACAATATCGTGTAAAAGTACGGTTTTTAAACGGCTTAAATTAAATTACAAACTGTAATGTTAAAAATGTAAACCCCACACAAAATATGGTATGGCTACGTCGTACCGTCGCGTAACGGCACTTTTACCAGAACCACTTTCAAACAGTTCTGCCCGAGCAGCCGAGCTAAACGGGCGTGTGCAACAGTGCTCCGGAGAAGTGCGGCAAGTGGGGAAGAGAACACTACGAACGGCTACGCCTATAGCCAAACGGCGGAAACCCGTGTCCTATATCAAGAAGCCTTAAAATAGCAGCCTGGAACTCTAACGGCCTACAACAAAGGGCCCTAGAAACTAAAACATTCCTGTCCAGCAGTAATACCGATATACTACTCGTCTCAGAAACACACCTCACAATAAACAGCTACATAAAAATACCGCACTACACCATATACGACACCGAGCATCCCTCAGGGAAAGTACACGGAGGGACGGCAGTAGTAATAAAAAACGACATTAAACATCACCTACACAGCCGGGTCAGTAAGGAACATATACAAGCAACCACCGTTACCGTACAGACTAACAGCAACCAACTGCAGTTGTCAGCAGTATACGTACCGCCGCGACACAAAATCATAACGCAAATGTGGGAAGACTACTTCCGACACTTAGGTGACAAGTATATTGCAGCGGGAGACTATAACTCAAAGCACACGCTATGGGGATCAATAATCACCACACCTCGAGGCAGAACCCTGGAAAAATACATCAGAAATAATAAAGTCAATATATTATCCACAGGAAGACCGACATACTGGCCGACAGACCTGAGCAAAACACCTGACCTGCTAGACTTTGCAGTTACAAAGGGACTAAACGCAAATAAACTAAACATAGCATCCAGCCTCGAGCTTAGCTCCGAACATACGCCCATAATAATTTCATACAGAAACAAACCAATACTTTACAGCAGCACAGAGAAGCTATGCAATTAACCCACCAAATGGCAAATATTCAAAGAAATAATAGAGAGCAAAATCAGCTGCAACATCCCACTGAAAACACCTGAACACATCGATCAAGCAGTAACAACACTCACAGAAACTATCCAAGAAGCAGCAAGGGCAACCACTATACCCGAAACAACCAACAGACAAACAAAAACAGTTCCACTAGACATCCTCGAAAAAATTAGAGAAAAAAGAAAAGCGAAAGCAAAATGGCAAAAACACAGAACAAAAGAAAACAAAAACACCTAAACAAACTCACAAAATAAATAAAGAACAAAATAAAAGAGCACAACGACAACGAGTTCACAAAGTTCATCGAGTCACTATCTGCTCACGAAAACAACAATTACTCCCTATGGAAAGTCACAACAAAATAAAGAAGACAACAAAAATGGTACCAACAATCAGAAGAGCAGACAACACATGGGCAAGAAGCAACGAAGAGCAAGCTGAAGAATTTTCCAACCACCTAGGCAACACATTCACCCCACACAACATCAACAATAGCAACCACAATAGTCATACGGACAAGGATGCGCTAACTACTAGTACACCAACTGACAATCACCATACCCAAAGCAACCGCACAAGAAATCAGAAACATAATTGAGGAAACAAAAAACAATAAAGCACCAGGAATCGAACTAATTAACAGCCAAATCTTGAAAAACCTTCCGCCGAAAGCGATAAGACAAACCACAATAATAGTAAACGCAATACTAAGAATACAATACTTTCCAAAAGCTTGGAAACTGGAAAAAATCATAATGATACCCAAACCAGGCAAGGACTCACACGAAACCAAGTCATACAGACCAATCTCACTACTTCCGGTGTTCTCTAAGATAGTAGAGAAAATAATCTACGACCGGATAAAACCACTAATAGAGAAGAACCATCTAATACCGGATCACCAATTCGGATTCAGAAACAAACACTCCACAATAAAACAAACGCAAAGACTCGTCAATGAAATCCTGCAGGCGCTGGAAACAAAACAATACTGCACGGCACTCTTTATGGACATCGAAAAAGCATTCGATAAAATAAACCACACTAGCCAACTACAATCAATCAGGAAACAGTTCTCGGGGCAGATATACCAAGTAATCAAATCATGCCTAAGCAACAGAAGCTTCATAGTAAAAATCAAAAAGACACACTCGGAAGCTAAAGAAATCAAGGCAGGAGTTCCGCAAGGAAGCGTCCTAGGACCAATTTTATACACATTACACACGGCCAACATACCAACAACAAACAATAGCAAAATACTGACATTCGCGGATCACACAGCTGTACTAGTCAGGCACACTAACCCTGCAACAGCAGTTACATTACTACAAGAACATATCACCAAAATAGAAAAGTGGTTTCAAGCGAAACAAATCAAAGCAAACCCCGATAAATGCAAACATATTACGTTCACACTGCGAAAACAGAAACCACCGAACATTGTACTAAACGGCACACACATAATACAAACAAGGCAAGTCAAATACCTAGGACTCCACTTAGATACACGACCCACATGGTAACAGCATATTACAGCAACAATAGACAAAATACAGATGGCAAGGAGACAAATGTACTGGCTAACAAGTCGAAAATCCAAACTAAGCATAGAAAACAAACTAAAAATATATAAAATGGTCATAAAACCAAACTGGACGTACGGAATAACACTATGGGGAACAGCAGCAATGCGCCATATAATCAAAATAGAGGCATCGCACTCTAAAATACTCAGAACAATAGTAAACGCGCCATGGTACGTTAGAAACGAGGACATTTGGAAAGACCGGGGAATACCAACGGTCAAGGAGGAGATCAACAAAAGTGCAAGAAGGTACGGAGAAAGAATAGCAACGCATCTAAATCGGCTGGCAGCGGAAACGGTCGACACATCAAGCATAAAAAGAAGATTAAAAAGGAAACACCCAACCGATCTCACAGAGGACATAACCCAACAAACACGATGGTGTACCCCGCTGGGGGTAGCCACCCACATGTTATATTAGTATACAGCTACAACATTTTACCAAATGTCCTACTGGACAAATTGTAAAATCCAAATAAATAAATAAAAAAAAACTTTCAAATAGAAATTCGTTGTTTATTGTGAATACACATATGTAATTTATATTTTTCTTAGGCAATAAACATTATATATATGTAAATTCTATAGAATTTAGAATATCAACCGACGGTTTGACTTTCACTGTGTTTACTGGGAGTCGGTCGAACGACTTGGACGGGGACTTGGGATAGAAAATAAAACAGGACTTGGAGAAGCGAAGATTGAACAAAGAAAAAAGCAAGTTAAGAGCCAGAGGGAGAAAGAGAAGACTTAGACAATCGATTGTTGAGTTTTCACAAATCGATCGCCTGATTTCCGAAAATATTACAACATTCCATATATATGTCGGAGATGAAAGAACACCGGAGCCTTTGGAATTTTGTATAATCCCGCAACATTGAAACCTAGAGTCTACAATAGCTGTAATTGAACAATTGTAGTTATTCAATCCGATTGTAATTGTTCGAGAGTTGTGATAATGAGCTTGGGCTCGAGGCGACAGCCAGTCGCCGAACGTAGCCGCGGTCACGGGACGAACGCTTTGTCTAACAAAGGCATGGAATAATTCTATAGCTCTCCTTAAAAAGGAAATAGTTGTAACACCCGACAGTAAACATTCCAACGGTCTCTGTCCCGTAGCTCGCCACATGCAGACCCTATTCTTCGAGTAAGATGATTGCCAGATGTCGATGCGTCTCCGCAGTACATGTTCAGCTAGCTCGAGGGCCCGTTATAAATCTTAAGATTTAGTCAACTAAAGTCCTTCAAACAGGCAAACAGTCTTTGTCCCAACTACGGGAAAATAGGGGAGACCTATTTTTCAACGAGTGGCGTCTCCCACTAGCATCTTTCCCTCGAGGACGGCTAACATCTTTTTCTAACCACCGATATGGAGATTGACCAATTAGCAACAACGCCAATTTCCCTTACTTTCTGAACGAAGGCTTTTCTCGACGAATCCGATGCTCTCGTGTCCTTAGACACACCCCATTATAGTTTTCCTCTGTGGCATCATCGGGACGGGAAAGTCATTCCCGCTCGCGATCTCATCGATGAAAAAGCGTAACCCCTTACGACCGGTGAATATTACGCGTCCGGCTTAGATTTTGTGAGTACGTTCATCTATCATCCCGTCGACCGCGGATTCGTTATTGAACCTAGGATGATTGTCATTAGTTTCTCGAGTATCTAATTACCACGGTTACCTGTCCGGTTCTATGATAATCGTATTTGTACTAGCCAATGTCTTCTCTATTGCATAATGACGACGTGTAATCCAAACGAAGATTCGTTTCACGCCCCTAACCCTAATTGTAATGTAAACCCGTCATATATATATGTCGGAGCTGAAAGGAAAACCAGAGCCTTCCCTTTGCAATTTTGGGAAAATCTTCTAATGCTTTAGCCTAGATTTTATCATAGCTGTAATTAAGCAATTGTTGTCACTTGTAATTGTTCGATATTTGTGATAGCGAAAGTGGGTTCGAGGTGACAACTGGTCGCCGAACGTAGCCACGGTCACGGGATAAACGTTTTGCCTGACGAAGGTGTGGATCGGTTGTATTGTTCTCCCTAGAAATCACATAGAATTGTACTTTAAAGATGTCGATATAACGGGACACACGTATTAGGAATCAATCTCCAAACAGAAACTGCCTAGTACCGGCGTTTGGATCTTTCTCGATGTTTCCAAAGAGTATACAACAAACTTTTGACAGAAATCGCCTAGCAACAACGATTGGAACCTTCTCGATGTCTCCAGCGAGCATATAACAAACAAATGCAGTCGTATAGCGAAAAAGATTTTCATCAGATATTCATTCGTGTGATCGCCTTTGAAAGTGATACATCGAGCAATTTACCGAGTGTCTCAGCAATCGTATTTTTGTGTTTAAAAATCATTCTACGCATAGAAAAGAGTTATCCCGTTGACCGTGGATTCGTTTGAACCCAGGAACATTGTTAATAGTGTTAATTAAATTCATTATTCGTAAAACCTATTAATTGTTAATCTCAATATTCGTTAAATTTATTATTCGTAAAACATATTATTCGTTACTCTTATTATTCGTTAAACTTATTATTCTTTAATCTAATCGTTAGTTAAACTTACCGTTTGTTAATCTTATCATTCATTAAACTCAGTATTCATAATATTTTGTAAAATCTTGTATATTCGCGTAAATATAATCTCTGTTGTGTAAAACGATGGCTAATTCAATCGAAGAATCGTTGTCACGCCGGGCGACTCTCTGCCCGGCCCAGGTCACACACCGCGGGCCAGACGGACACCAGATGTCCGCTCTTCCGTACGGCGTACCCTCAATAGCCTTAAGCACCCGTCATACACCCGAGTCACTTGCCTGCTAAAGTCCTTCAGACCCAACAAATGTCTTTTCTAAATCAGTTTCCAAAGACTATTGTTTACTACGGCTTGACACGGGAAAGCTAGCTTTTCTCACGTACGATGCTTCCTACCAGCAACTTTCTATCGAGGGCGGTTAAGGCCCTTCTTAGTCCTCCAACCTTCGTTTGTCCAATCCGAGGCAATGTATACTGGCCTCACCTCCTGCCCTAACATGTCATGAAGAAATCCGATGATCCCGTGCGCTAGACACACCCATCACTAGCTTTCCTCCGACACAGCATCGTCACTCAACTTCACTTCTTCTACATCGTTGGAAAAGTCAACTACTAGGTAGTAACGCTAATGCCTATCGGGGCAGTCTAAGCATAACGCGAGAGTCGGTCTCGGTATTGTCGAGCATACATTTCCTCTGCTAAATATCTTATAGTGCTACGTCCACTAATACATTAAATCCAATTATAAGAGCCCTGCTCTAACGTACATATCTATCTTATCTTCGTGCGATAAGTGATTATCTATCTATCTATGCTCATCAGTGTAATCTAAGTGTTGGAAATATATAATTAATAATTCTGTGAAACATAGTGTTATACAAACTCAATCACCCCTATTATCTCAACGGAAATCAGGGGATCGATCAAGTCGTGGTGTCGATTGTTATAATCGTAACGGTAATTTACGACTCCCGTTGACGTTTCTCCTAGCGACTACGTCTCCCCGCGATTGGTCGAACAAACAATCGTTACGCGCCTTAAATTCTAATTTTAACCCGATTAAATTTCGGGTTTACATTAGAATTAAAGTTGGGGGCGTGACACGAATCTCCATTTGGATTACACATTGTCGTTATGCAATAGAGAAGACATTGACTGGTGCAAATGCGATTACCATAGAACCGGACAAGTAACCGTGGTAATTAGATACTCGAGAGACTAATGACAATGATCCTAGGATCAATAAAGAATCCGCGGACAACGGGACGGTAGTCGTACGCACTCGCAAAAATCTAAGTCGGATTCTGTGTTAATATTCGCTGACCGTAAGGAGTAAATCCTTTTTGTCGATGAGACCGCAAGAGAGAATGACTTTCCGTCCCGGAGATACCTCAGAGGAAAACTATGATGGGGCGTGTCTAAGGACACGAGTTCATCGGATTCGTCGGGGATATCCTACGTTCGGAAAGTAAGGGAAATTGACGTTGCTGCTAATTGGCCAATCTCCATATCGGTAGTTAGTAAAGGATGCTAGCTGCCCTTGAGGGAGGGTTGCTAATGGGAGACGTCGTTCGTGGAAAAATAGGTCCCTCCTGTCTTCCCGTAACTGGGACAAAGACTGTGTATCTGTTGAAGGATTTTAGGTAACTAGATATTAGTGTTTATGACGGCCCTCGTGCTAGTCGATCACGTACTGTGGAGACGCGTCAACATCTGGTAAACATCCTACCCGGAGAATAGGATCTGCGTGTGGCAAGCTACGGGACAGAAACCGTTGGAATGTTTACTGCCAAGTGCCGCTACGAATCTTTCTTTTAAGGAGTGCTATAGGATTACTCAATGCCTTTGTTAAATGGAGAGTTGGTCCCGTTGACCGCGGCCACGTTCGACGACCAATTATCGAATTGAGCCAAAGCTGATTGTCACAAGACTTAAACAAATACAATTGGTTAGAATGACGGCAAATCGTTTAGTTACAACTGCAGATTTTAATTACAATGTTTCTATGGATCTTCCCGAGGTTTCAGAGGGAAGGCACCGGTGATACCTTATCTCCGACAAGTATAATTTTATAACGTATTACGTTAGATAGTATAACGCTATAACGTATTACGTTCTATAGTATAACGCTATATGGTATAACGTTATAACTTATTACGATTTATAGTACAACTTCATATCTTATTATGTTAGGTAGAATAACGTTACACCGTATTATGTTATACAGTATAACGTTATAACGTATGACATTACATAGAATTAAGTTATAACGTATTACGTTATATGGTATAACGCTATAACGTATTATGTTTTATAGTATAATTTTATAACGTATTACGTTATATAGGCATAACGTTATACCGTATTACATTATATAGAGTCACGTTATAACGCATGACGTTCCGCAGAATAACTTTATAACGTATTACGTTATAAAGTATTACGTTATATAGTATAACGTTATAACGTATTACGCTATATAGTATAATTTTATAACGTATTACGTTATATAGTATAACGTTATAACGTATTACGTTATATAGTATAATGTCATAGCGTATTACATTATATAGAGTAACGCTACAACGCATGACGTTCCGCAGAATAACGCTATAACGTATTACGTTATATCGAGTATCGTAATAACGTATTACGTTCTATAGTATAACGTTATAACTTATTACGCTATATAGTATAATTTTATAACGTATTACGTTATACAGAACAACGTAATAACTCATTACGTTATATAGTATAATTTTATAACGTATTACGTTATATAGTATAATTTTATAACGTATTACGTTATATAGGTATAACGTTATACCGTATTACATTATATAGGGAAACGTTATAACGCATGACGTTCTGCAGAATAACGTTATAACGTATTACGTTATAAAGAGTATCGTAATAACGTATTACGTTATATAGTATAACGTTATAACTTATTACGCTATATAGTATAATTTTATAACGTATTACGTTATACAGAACAACGTAATAACGTATTACGTTATATAGTATAATTTTATAACCTATTACGTTATACAGAACAACGTAATAACGTATTACGTTATATAGTATAATTTTATAACGTATTACGTTATATAGGTATAACGTTATACCGTATTACATTATATAGAGAAACGTTATAACGTATTACGTTATAAAGAATAACGTAATAACATACTACGTTAAAGAGTATAACGTTATAACGTATTACGTTATAAAGAACAACGTAATAACATATTACGTTATAAAGAATAACGTAATAACGTACTACGTTAAAGAGTATAACGTTATAACGTATTACGTTATATGGTATAACGTTACACCGCATTACGTTATACAGTATAACTTTATAACTTATGACATTACTTAGAATTAAGTTATAACGTATAACGTTATATAGTGTAACGTTATCACTTATTACGCTATATAGTATAATTTTAGGACGTATTACGTTACACAGAAAACGTAATAACGTATTACGTTATATAGTATAACGTTATAACGTATTACGTTATATAGTGTTGAAGTGGTTACCACTTCTAAGAAAACTCTACATCTGGTCTTTTTTACTTTTCTCAAGCACTGAAGCCATCGACAGCGTGTAGACAAAAGACTGCGACGAAGTCAGGCCATAAACAGTAAACAGGCGACGTTGGCTTCGGGGTTTTTCCGTTATTAGGTAACACAGCTAGCTTGCGGATCTGGACCAGCTCAAATTGTATTTTTACTTATTACACTTCTATTTAAATATATTTTCTACCTTACAATTTATCCACGTGTTTTCTCTGTTTACACACCGAACAACCTCAACAATACGCTATTGATTATTTCCCGTAAATGAAGAATTTTAATATAATGTACAAAATATATAAAATTTAGCATTAAAATTGTCGCACATATATTTAAAAATTAATTGGATTAAAGAATTTTTCAAAATTTCTGAGAATGTAAGGCCACCGTAAGATTTTACACGGAACTAGTTTCCATTTTCGCGCGTAAGACTACGTCATAAAGACAGAGGAGGGGGTATAGACAGCGGACTTCAGACGCGCAGCGTAGACTTCCCTTAGTCATCTTACGACTGTGCTGTGAGGAGGGTGTTTTGCTCGGTGGTTTCAAATCCTTTGTGTGCAGTTGTGTGAATCTCTTCTGCATTGTTCTACAACAAACAGGAGCCGGATACAGGTTGGTATACTTTTTACTTACTCAATAATTAGGTGAAATAATTGAGAAAGCATGGCGAGGACAAAGAAGGGACTTTCGAAAACTAACGCCGACAAGCCAGAAACTGAACGGTTACTAACTTGGATTGACGAAGTTCGCCGCAAAAGATCAAAGTGTCGCCGAAAGCGCAGACGCGATTTACGGATTGAAGCAATGCTGACGTGCGCTCTTTCCAAAGCTAAAAATGATTTACACATCCGGCGATTATCAGCAGCTTCAAAATGGCAGAAATATAAAAAACAATGCTTGAAGAAGAAGGTATATTATACAAATTATGAGCTCTACAATGGTGAGGACACGGAAAATTCGGGATCGTCTCAACAGAAACCCCGGGAGGAGCCATCGTGTCCTGAATTGGGCAGTTTAGACGATGTCGTGCCTAAGTTGGCAGAAATAAAAGTAACGTTACAACGCTGAAGTAGCGGGAAAAATGCAAGCGATCAGGTTTGGAAGACCTAACTGTGACAAGAGGATTTCTCGCAACGTTTTATCTACCTAATGCGTAGAGATTTCAACAACTATATGGAATCTCGAGCGATTACGGAGCACCGTGTATTATGTCGGTGCTGCAAGAATAGAAATTGCATTACTATCTTGATGTATATATGGATATTTTCTGTTTGCAGTCTCACCGTTCGAGATGGCATTGGGACAAGCGGAGGGAGTTGGTGTTCGCAACGATGCCGAAGCGTACTGCACGCTCGGGGACCCCATGTTCTCCAGTCTCTGCGCCTTTCGTTGGCTTAGTTTATATATTATATTGTATGCATTGGTTTGGTAATATACGTAATAATGAGCGTTCGAAGTATGTTCGAAGAGTGTTTGATCCGATATTTTTTATTTTCAGAAATATATACTTTGTATGTCTTATAGTTTAAAGAAAATTTGTATAGTACATTTTAGCTTGTAGATTTAGTAGTATCGTTTCTAATATTCGCTCCATTATTCTGTACGTCAAGATTTTGTATATTTGCTTAATGTTGATTAACAGTTTTGTAGACTTTAAGAAATGAAATGAAATTAATAAAATTTGGAAAACGTTTACAATTTTTCTGCAATCTTCTAGTTCATATTAATGGCAAAAGTGCTTTTCTGCCCCGCATACTACACATAACAAATTTCTGTCGCAGGCAAGAGACCCGTACATGAACCCAGGCTGTTGGCGGTCATCGGCAACATCATTTGGCCTGTCTGTGTATGAGATAAGGAGCGACGAGAGAGGATTGGTACGGCATAAGGAAGGGGGGAAATGTGTTTCTTTTTAGAAAATCGTGCATGAAGGTTTCTGGCTGACGAATGGGTTGCACCATGATCAAGTTGTACATAAACGTATCATCTCTCCGCGCTTCCGTATCTTGAACATCCAAGCATCAACTAATTCGAAAATCGTCTGACGCGCGAAACTCATAGGCATATTGTGACGTACTACAGCAAATTGTAGCAAATCTTATTTGGTGGGCTCTAATACCTTTCGTACGTTATCTGGGCAAATGTGTTTCCTCATGTCCGGGGAAGTTTTTTCATAGCTTGTACCACCAGGTTGTATGCGAGTTGTCGAAGCACACAAGACAAGCCTCCGGTGAATATCAATAAGGAGAGACAGCGCTAGGGGTAATGGCCCCTCCTAACGCCAATTCAATAGTCAGGAAATATTAGGACTGGCTAGAACTAGAGAACGAGTGAAGGTGGTGCAACTGAAGTTAATTCATAAGAGAATCCTGGAGCACCTCTGTCATACGCGTCGGGCGGTCATCGTGGAGTTTTAGTCGGTAAGAGTCCGACACTACTCTGCTGTTACGCAATTACTGCAACAGCGGAGTGTCCATGAGGATTTCTCCACGCAAAAAAAAAAAAAAAGAAAAAGAAAAAAAAGGTTGTATGTTAGTTACTCTGGCTTATCAATATGCTCTGTTCAAAGTTTACCAAGCTGAATACTGTCACAGGCCCCTATCTTCCTTAATAAGAGCTGTAGGGGATCGAATAATGAGACTACCAAAATGTGTACTCGTTAGTGTATTTAAAACAGATCTTGTCGCGAAACGATATTTATACAGACGTTTAGTCACAGTTTATATTGAATCGTTTGCGCTCACGTTCGTTTATTCATAATCGTCAGAAGAAGGTCAAAAGATACAAATTCGTCTTGTTTTACGGTTACATGTAGCGGCGCCATTATTTTGCCGGAGTTCATAATTCCTTACAATCCCTCTAAATATTCCGAAGCAAAACAACAACTTGGTTTGAAGCAAATTCTAACTCTTGTGCCGCTACAGGGCTTTTTAAGGTATGGAGTAAATTGAATGCATCTTTGTTGAGTCTAGATGATCCAGAATGGCGAACTACCGCAAGTAGAGCAACTAATCGAAATACTAGACATGCACATATACGTAATATGTTTAACATGGATAGGAAATTGTTTTGGAATTTAACAATCATTGCAATAATTACGTCGGTTCGGAAGTCGTATTACTAGATACTTATTGTAATATCGTAAAGTAATTCGAATTAGAAATCAGTTGAAAATAGAAAAACCGTGTACGTCGTGTTTCTGTGCTTCGTTTACATTTAAGAGTGCCTACGTGACTAAAGGCACGTAGTTGGCAGTTCTTACATAGGTATGAGGGAAACAATAGACAACGTTAGAAGAAGGACGGTTTCGCTACGCAAGGCGAATCGAAAAGTGTGCGTGTTGCGAGAATCAGAGCTAATTGAGTCGTCGAAGAGTAGAGTCGTTAGAGGTATCGAGTCGTCGAAGAGTAGAGTCGTGAGAATTGATAGAGTTTTTAGAGAGAGAGAGTGTGTGTGTTAGATTCGTTGTGACGAGAGTGGTAAAATAACTGTAAAGTTATTTGATATAGATGCGAGTATTGCATTTAGTTTCCGTTAAATAAATATCGTTTCCTGTCCAATTTATATTTGTATATTCAATTTAATATTAATAAATTGTAAGTAATCGGGAAAAGATTTCTATCCTTATTTTCCGATTTTACATTATTTTCACAGATTTCAATTCACTTGTTCATTGATTGATATTAGGACAAACGAGGAACTTCGCATCTAATTAGATTAACAAATAAAATGTATTGTTCCTGATAAATGGTATGCAGAATAGTATAGGAAATAGAAGACTGGTTTATATTACCGTTCAAGTGACTGATAGTAGGAAAGCAGTGATGGAACATGAGGCAACGTAATATAAAATTGAATCCCTGAGTATAGCATGCAGATAATATTTTGAGTGTTGACGGAGGACAAAATTATGCACACTCCTTTTTCAATTCCGAGGAAATACATCAACGATGAGTCAGTTGTCAAAACACGATGGAAATTGCTCATTGTCAATTGAACAAGTTTGATATAATTACGAAAGCTTAAGATTTAACTTGAAATATTTTTGAAGAAATTTATTTTTATTATACCTGATGTCAAGCGCGGTATTAAGTATCATGCTTTTATAACTATTGCATTAAATATTTTTGTGTTGAAATAATGTCGTTTGGGTGTCTGTTTTGTACTGGAGGAGTACCCGAAATAATTATACTCGTCGCGTACAGCTAAACAGCTACAGGCAGTTGTTTGTATTCCTGGAACGCGTTGGATTCGTGTTTGCATGGTACGTTGATTGGAATGACTTAGAGGTGGGTTACTGGGGGTGCGAGTAATTATGTTTCAGCCAGGATTGGATAGAGAACGCGTTTAATCGACGTTTAAAGATCCGCTTAAAATACACATGCTCTGGTAGTTTCTAATTGGATCGTTATAGATGTCGTATACTTTCTGCTAAATCCGTTTTTGGGGGACATTAAGTTGAAAAAGGTCATATTTTTAAAGAGGGGGAGAGAGGTGGTATGCATTGGATAAAGGTAACAATTTTATATGAAGAATAATTATTGTAAACATTGAATATAATTGGGAAAAATTGAGAAACTGGTGCAACTTGTTGTATTATAAGCTGCAGGCTTGGTGCTGTGTCTATCTCTTATCACTTTAATACAATGGATGAGACATTTGTATGGTGTTTTTTGATAATGGAAAACGTGTTCGTGCTGTATGTTTCGCATTCAATAACAGGAAATGGTTCTGCAATTTCAGTGATTCAAAGTACTTGCAGTATAATGATAAGCATAATACAATATAAATTTGCATTTCATCCGGCTACTGACGGAAATACTTGTTTGACAATGGAACAGATCATTGCTAAGAAAGGAAAAAAACGAACAGATTGTGTATCTATAATCTATTCCAAATTAAGATCATCGTTTCACGTTTAATATTTTAGATCTGCAGAAGGTAATTCACATTTCATTGTGATGACCGTATACACTGAAGCTATATCTGACCTTGCTATTTTTTGTTATTTGTAAAAGTATGTAGGATGTATAATAGACAAATATAGGGAGGATACAAATAGTCTCAACTCTTCTGCAGAAGGAGAAAGAAAAATAAAGGGTGATAAGGAAATGGGCATACCATACAAATAATTTCAATATATAGTCATTTTAAGCATGCTAATGAAAGCATGGTAAGCATGGTAGTGTTCAATCGTTAGAAATATGTAATACCCAAATATGAAATTTGTATTATTTAAGTGTTTCAAAATGTTGGGTATTCCTGGGTGGACACTTATAACTTTTGTTTTGGAAGTTGAAGAAAATTACATTTATGACGTGAATTTTGTAATAAGCCACCTGCTCTATGAGAAAGTCATATTGCGAAAGGCATCTAAACAAGTATGTATTTTTTAAATATTATTGCTTTTATTACACTCACAAAAAAAGAAATAATGTGGTGTTAATACAATGAGTCATAAAATGTTCAAATGCGTTGCGTCAAAATTTTTATGACAATTTTTACATTTATAAAAGCTTTGTCTTGTTTTAATTACATAAGTACATGATAGTTGTAACAAATTTTTGTTCCATCAGTTTTCCGGCAGGTAAAAATCAAAATATACTCATTGAAGTCAAATGCTTTTCAGATTGAAAATTGCAAATTTAATATAATTGTTTTACGGATTCAACAGTTTTCTCTTAGGTGGAATAATTACTTAAAACATATTACTTGTGCTTTGGATACGCTGAGAACCGAAGAAGATCTCGTTGATGTAAATTTAAGCTGCGAAGGAAAAAGGAATAAGAGCAGACAAACTGCTATTATCTGCATGTAGTACATATTTTAGAGATTTATTTAAGGTAAAGTGAAATTAAGAATTTAATAATTTGTTACTGTTAACATATATTTTGTAAATGATACTTATTCTATTTTACGATAATCCATGTCAGCATCCTGTTGTAATATATAATAATAATGTAAAATTCGATGATTTGGCTGCATTGGTCGATTTTATGTATCAGGGAGAAGTAAATGTAGTTCGAGAACAATTGGCTAGTTATTTAACAACCGCTGAACTGCTTGCTGTTCAGGGCCTTGCCGATGGTATAGGAAAAGATAATGATAGTTCAGTAGAGGTATGTTTTTCAAAGTTGTTAAATATGATTAGATATTTTCTGCTTAAATTAAAGTAATACAATTGTATCACGTTAAACCGTGTTTCGGGATGACATTTTTATATGACGCAATTTTATTTGATACTAGTGCTTCAAAAAAATAATTAGAAGTCAACAGATCTTGTTGATATATTTGATTTGAATGTAATTTAGTATATTATTTTTACAAGATTTATGTTCCATATACATATACATTTATTTAGTTACTATTCTCTGCTTATTTCATACGAATTTCATAGTCTACAGCCTACTTTATCTATTATGTGTGTAACTTAAAATCATTGGAATAATTATTCTTGCATCAACGTTAATGTACGTGCCAAATAATACGTGCAGTACACCTTCATACGCTATTGATTATTTCCTGTAAATGAAGAATTTTAATATAATGTACAAAATATATAAAATTTAGCATTAAAATTGTCGCAAATATATTTAAAAATTAATTGGATTAAAGAATTTTTCAAAATTTCTGAGAATGTAAGGCCAACGTAAGATTTTACACGGAACTAGTTTCCATTTTCGCGCGTAAGACTACGTCATAAAGACAGAGGAGGGGGTATAGACAGCGGATCTCCTCTCAGACGCGCAGCGTAGGACTTCCCTTAGTCATCTTTACCACGTGACTGTGCTGTGAGGAGGGTGTTTTGCTCGGTGGTTTCAAATCCTTTGTGTGCAGTTGTGTGAATCTCTTCTGTATTGTTCTACAACAAACAGGAGCCGGATACAGGTTGGTATACTTTTTACTTACTCAATAATTAGGTGAAATAACTGAGAAAGCATGGCGAGGACAAAGAAGGGACTTTCGAAAACTAACGCCGACAAGCCAGAAACTGAACGGTTACTAACTTGGATTGACGAAGTTCGCCGCAAAAGATCAAAGTGTCGCCGAAAGCGCAGACGCGATTTACGGATTGAAGCAATGCCGACGTGCGCTCTTTCCAAAGCTAAAAATGATTTACGCATCCGGCGATTATCAGCAGCTTCAAAATGGCAGAAATATAAAAAACAATGCTTGAAGAAGAAGGCATATTATACAAATTATGAGCTCTACAATGGTGAGGACACGGAAAATTCGGGATCGTCTCAACAGAATCCCCGGGAGGAGCCATCGTGTCCTGAATTGGGCAGTTTAGACGATGTCGTGCCTAAGTTGGCAGAAATAAAAGTAACTTTACAACGCTGAAGTAGCGGGAAAAATGCAAGCGATCAGGTTTGGAAGACCTAACTGTGACAAGAGGATTTCTCGCAACGTTTTATCTACCTAATGCGTAGAGATTTCAACAACTATATGGAATCTCGAGCGATTACGGAGCACCGTGTATTACGTCGGTGGTGCAAGAATAGAAATTGCATTACTATCTTGATGTATATATGGATATTTTCTGTTTGCAGCCTCACCGTTCGAGATGGCATTGGGACAAGCGGAGGGAGTTGGTGTTCGCAACGATGCTGAAGCGTACTGCACGCTCGGGGACCCCATGTTCTCCAGTCTCTGCGCCTTTCGTTGGCTTAGTTTATATATTATATTGTATGCATTGGTTTGGTAATATACGTAATAATGAGCGTTCGACGTATGTTCGAAGAGTGTTTGATCCGATATTTTTTATTTTCAGAAATATATACTTTGCATGTCTTATAGTTTAAAGAAAATTTGTATAGTACATTTTAGCTTGTAGATTTAGTAGTATCGTTTCTAATATTCGCTCCATTATTCTGTACGTCAAGATTTTGTATATTTGCTTAATGTTGATTAACAGTTTTGTAGACTTTAAGAAATGAAATGAAATTAATAAAATTTTGAAAATGTTTACAATTTTTCTGCAATCTTCTAGTTCATATTAATGGCAAAAGTGCTTTTCTGCCCCGCATACTACACATAACAAATTTCTGTCGCAGGCAGGAGACCCGTACATGAACCCAGGCTGTTGGCGGTCATCGGCAACATTATTTGGCCTGTCTGTGTATGAGATAAGGAGCGACGAGAGAGGATTGGTACGGCATAAGGAAGGGGGGAAATGTGTTTCTTTTTAGAAAATCGTGCATGAAGTTTTCAGGCTGACGAATGGGTTGCACCATGATCAAGTTGTACATAAACGTATCATCTCTCCGCGCTTCCGTATCTTGAA
>NW_022884183.1:0-17299 GCF_011952255.1 Bombus vosnesenskii | reverse complement strand
ATGTATATATGTCGGAGATGAAAGGATATCGAAGCCTTCCCTTTGGAACTTCGGGATAATCCCCTAACACCGTAATCTAGATTCTATCATAGGCGTAATTAAACAATTGTCGTCTTTCGATCCGATTGTATTTGTTCGTGATTTGTGATAATGAACTTGGCTCGATGCGACAGCTAGTCGCCGAACGTAGCCGCGGTCACGGGATGTACGCTTTGTCTAACAAAGGTACGGAGTAATTCTATAGCTCTCCTTAAAAGAAATATTTGTAGCGGCACGCGACAGTAAACATTTCAACGGTTTCTGTCCCGTGGCTCACCACATGCAAATCCTATCCTTCGGGTATGATGGATACCAGATGCCGACACGTCTCCACAGTACGTGATCAGCTAGCCCGAGGGCCGTTATAAACACTAAGATCTAGTTATCTAAAGTCCTTCAAACAGACGAACAGTCTTTGCCCCAACTACGGGAAGACAGGAGAGACCTATTTTTTCAACGAACGACGTCTCCCACTAGGAACTTTCCCTCGAGGGCGGCTAGCATCGTTTTCTAACCACCGATGTGGAGATTGACCAATTAGCAGCAACGCTAATTATCCTTACTTTCCGAACGAAGGCTATCCCCGACGAATCCGATGATCTCGTGTCCTTAGACACACCCCATCATAATTTTTCCTCCGTGGCATCGTTGGGACGGAAAGCCACTCTCTCTCGCGATCTCATCGACGAAAAGAGTAACCCTTTACGACCAGTGAATATTACGCGTCCGACTTAGATATTGTGAGTACGTCCATCTATCATCCCGTCGACCGCGGATTCGTTATTGAACCTAGGATCATTGTCATTAGTTTCTCGAGTACCTAACTACCACGGTTACTTGTCCGGTTCTATGATAATCGTATTTGCACTAGTCAATGTCTTCTCTATTGCATAACGACAATGTGTAACCCAAACGAAGATTCGTTTCACACCCCTAACCCTAATTCTAATGTAAACCCGACATATATAATGTGTAATAATTAGTAGATATCTTAATGTATACATATTTTTAATTTTTTTATTGTTACTGAAGTTACAGTTATTGAAGTGTGCTATTCATTAAATGTGTTCAGGGAAAGTTCGGTCACCGAGATCACGCTGTTGAACAGTTTGCGAACAATCATTGGATATATGGAAGGAATTACGGTTTAAGACCTGCATGGCCAAATTTTTATGTCCTCTGTTTGGAACCAACTCTATTCTATTCGCGAACAAAGATTCACGATGGAAGTATCCGTCAGAGAGGTTGTCCTCTGCAACTTTACATTGTGAACAGTCCTTGAAGCTGTTTGCGAAGTAACAGCAAGCAAAAGAGTTCTATTCGAAAACCAATTGGGGGACAATTTACGAAGTTTAGTGTTTGGCCAGCAGGCACTGATCTTTAGACCAGCGCTTTACTCCAATGGTATCTCGTAAGATCGAGAGTGGTTAGCGATCGTGGGCGTGTAGAAATTTACAGGTTACTATCTTTAAAGAGATTTATCAAAGAATAGAAATATCAAATAACAATATTTGTACAAGGAATATAGTAATATTAATAGAATAGCTAAAATGGCAATCATTTTAATCATACTAATATACTATAATGATGGAAGCTAGAACACAAAAGTTTATAATATTATGAAAGGCTTTCGAATATGTAGAATAATTGAAATCCTTAAAATCTGTTTTATCAATCAATCCGTAGATAGACCTTAAATGGCAGACCCAGCAGAACATAGAACTGAACTCTGCTCCTCTCTAGCTCATTAAATTTTGGGTGATTCTTGAATCAACGTCTGTGTTTAACCTGAAGTAAGTCTTTAAACCGCAGTGTTGCTAATTTGTTGCTAATTTATATATACAGTTACGTGCAAAAGTTTTTGATAACATCGTTTTACGATAGAAATCTTATAATATAATGGAGTTAACTTGCTCTTTGTCGTAAAATATTGTTGATATCTTGTAGCTATGCCTTTCGCAAGGATAATAGCAGCAACGTGGCCGGTTTTCTTTAGGGCATTATTTTGGCCAGGCCAGGTCAGAATTTCTTTGTCTTTGAAGGTAACTAGTGTCTAATAAGACATTTTCTGAGCGCCGACGTTGACATGCGAATGACATCTCATTGTCCGAGTTTCTCTGAGGCACCGCGATCTCTTCCCAAATTCATTGCCGGAATGACGAGACCTCTTGAAATGATCCACACCTCTTGAAGTCGCCCTAAGGTTGGACTCGCCACCGTCGCCTGGAAGAGATTAACCTCATTTTCGAGGATACGCATCGTTTCACGCAGAAGCGCGTATACTCTAACCGGTCGTACTTTATGGGATGGCTACCTGAGCCTATGAACATAGGTAGCCTTCAGGCCTTTAGAAGGAGCGACAGCTGCACCTCCTCTATCTCCCGCATAATCTCAGCGCCAATGTCGGTAGTTATTCGGACAATTATAGCGCTCTTGACATTGGATACCTGTTCAGAGTCGTCCCCAGAAAGGATAATATGACGACTTAAACTTGTTTTATTAGTTATCAAATGTCCATATCGTAAATTATTATGATTAGTTTATTAATGATAAATGGATTAAACAGATGTTAACTAAACAGAAAACAGTGGTTATTAAACATGACCCAATTGCAATAAACGTATAATAATTAAAACAATTAGATAATTAATTAACAATTCGTCAACGCAAATTCAACTCTCTTTTAACAACACCATCTTGATAACGCAATCCGCACTCTCGGTCTTCTCAATTCATACTCCTGTTAATTCGTTTATTGTCCCCTAGCATCCCCTTGTCTTTTGTCATAGCCCCAGTACGCATATGCTGAGCAACCGCTTGTTTATAATTCACACCTAGGCAACCGCTTGTTTACGATCCGCACAACACCCCTTAGGCCCCTCGTTCATGATACTACATTCGGCCGTACCTGACAGTCACATCTGCCCTCGGATGTGCTCATCATCACTAATTTCACCCTCACCTCTGACTTCAACAACGTCCCACCATTTCATGCGATTAGCCGCCGTGGTTGTTGTTCGTGACCCTTCGTGTTCGCCCTCTCGTTGTACCACATAGCAGTCATTCCGCAAGACTTTTACCACGCGGTACGGCCCAAGGAACTGCGACTGCAACTTCGGACCAGGACCTGCGTCCTCTCGATCGCCACTAAATCTCCTGTCTTATACGCTGTTGCCTCTTTACGTCTCTTGTTAAACGTCCGTCTGTTTTTAGCTTGAATTTCCTCGATCCGTTTTTTTGCCTTTACGCGTAGCTGATCTCGCTCCTCCTAGAACATCACGGCCCACTCGTCTTCGAACAGCTGCGCGCATTCTCATCCGCGTTCCAAACAAGAGTTGGAACGGGGTAACATTCGTACTTCTGCTGGTGGTTGCGTTCAAATACCTTTGCGCTATCTCTAGGTGCAACCACTTGTCTGGTGTTGGCGCAGACAAATTCGTCAATAGGGGATTAAGCGTCCGTTTCACTCTTCCTACTTGTGCATTGTAGTCCAGCCGTGCTGTATACCTTTCTCATTCCAATAATCCTCAAAGGCAACGGCTGTGGATATCGTCCCGCGATCCGAGATAATTCTTCTCGAATTTCCGAAACCTACAGACTGCTTCCTCAAATGGCGAATAACTTCCGCAGAACTTGTTGATTTTGTGGAATACAACCAAACGAACTTTGTGAAGGCATCAATCGCCACGAAGATATACCGGTACCTTTTCTTCGTAGATGGCAATGGTCCAAGATGATCGACACGATAAGTGTCAAATGACAACTCCTCCTTGTCAATAGGGTTCAGGAACTCCTCTCGTTTTCCTTATTTTTTCTCCGCAAGGATACAATCGATGCAACTCTGCACTACCTTATCCACCTTCTCGCGCATGCCCACAAACCGATAGTCCCTGTTTAATAACGCTTCCGTTTTAGTGATGCCCAGATGGCCGTGTTCGTGAGCTCGTCGAACCACTCGAGTCTGCATTGACTTTGGCACGCCCAGCAATGGTATCTCCTTTATTTCTTTGTACAAAACTTCGTCCTTTGAAACGTATCCGCCAGCTTCGTGCTGTTCGATGTTGTCCCGGATCTACCGCAGATTATCTTCTTGCAAATGCGGCTTCCTTAGCCGTGCAACAATCCTTTGTTCGTCCTCGTCTAGCAGCATGACCATGAGCAACGGATTTCGACTTAGCGCGTCGATGTGCAGTATGCTCCTCCCTGGCCTAATTGAATTGCTCTAAAAGAATTGCCCACTTCGCAACACGCTCTGGTCCTTCTTAAAACCTATTCCAAAACCGCTCCTCCGCGGCCATCTTCTCAACGGCCCGGTTCTCCAATTTAAAGTCTTCACCGATCGCGACCTCCAACTCCGTTCTCTCCTCCGTCCATCTAGGGCACCAAAAGAGCACATGTTCGGCGTCATCCAGCACCGCACCACAATCCCAACAACTGGTGTGCGACTCTTTGCCGATCCTATGACGGTACCAGTTAAAGATACCGTGTTACGTAAGGATCTGCATCTGTATGGTAGTTGATCTTCCTCTTTCTTTTGTAGAAGATCAGCGGATCTTCTACCAGTCTCGTAGTTCAATTGTGGGGGTTGTGGAACGCCCACTCCAATCTCCACCTGTCCTCTGCCTCCGTCTCCAAATCCTTCATTTCTTCTTGCCCAACATGTGCCATTTCTTCAGGGCTCTCGTTGATCCGCCTCTTCACTCCATACTGCTTCCACCGCAACCATGCCTTGATGTAAATCGGCATGCTACCGGTAAGCACACACAGACCCCCATGTGACACCGTACGGTAGGCGGTAGACATACGGATCAACGCCGCCCTTTATGCCCTTCTCATGATCGTCCTATTTGTTTCTCTTCCCAGGGAGGAGGCCCATATCGGTGCGCCATATAGAACCACAGACTCCCAGATACCATAATACAGTCTCCTGACTAAATCGTTGGGCCCGCCGACGTCTGGCAGTAGGCTCCGTATGGCGCCCAAGAACCGTTCCGCTTTATCACAAACTGCTTTGAGGTGGGGGAGAATCCCCTAGCACTATCCAACACTACCCCTAAGTACTTCACAACACGTCTAGTGGAAATCTCGCCCCCATCCCCCACGTCGAAGTTAAAAATCGTCGGTATACTCTTCCTTGTTAAGAGGATAACCTCTGTCTTCTCCCTGGCCAGGTGCACTCCAGGCTCGCAGCACCACCTAGTGGCCAATGCTATGATCGCCTTTATCTTCTCATTGACGCCGTGGAACCCTCAGAGTTTGAGTAGAACCGCCAGATCGTCGGCGAACGCTACTGCTTCGGTATCCTTCTCCCGGTCCAGCGCTTCCAGCACCTCGTCATACACGAGATTTCACAGTAACGGTCCTAAGACCGATCCCTGCGGAACCCCCGTGTAGACGTTCCTCCCTACGACACCGTCACGACAGTGTATCAGTATTCTCCTCTCAGCCAGATAGTCCGCTAACAACTCCTGTAGCCGTCCCGGTAGCCGTCTCCTTCGATCCTCCTCCATTATCCTCTCCCACCTTAGAGTGTAGAAGGCGTTCTTCACATCAAGGGCGACCAGAACACACGCCAGGCCCTTCCTTCTGCACTCTTCAGCAACTGCGACCGTCCTATCAAGGGCTTCAAGAGTCCCCCTCCTTTATGAAGAAAGCCATACTGGTCCCCATGAAAGGGATCCAGACCAACGCTCCTTTCGATGAGCATTTTCAGCGTGTGCTTCCACACCTTTCTCAACGCCGACAGTATGCTAATCGGCCTATACGCCGATGACGTCGCAGGATCTTTGCCAGGCTTGGGTATTAGTACCACCCTAGCCTATTTCCATACCGCCGGTATTTTTCCATAGGTATTTATTCCGTTGAGCACTGTCAGGAGAACGCTAGGCTTTTGCTCCGCCAATAATCTCACTACAGTGCCAGGAATCCCATCCACTCCAGCCGCCTTCCTGGAATCGCATTTCCCAACGGCCATCCTCATGTCTACTTCCTCGATGCCTAACCCTCCTTCTTCGCCAGGTAGGATCGATGTCTCTTCCTGTGCAGTTCGCTTCTTCCAACTCAGCTCCTTGCTGCGCCCGATCGCCCTTTTCAGCCGCCTCCTAGCATCCTTGAATTCGGCCACCAGGACCTCGGCATCATCCTTGCGGGCCGCCACCGCTCGCTGGGCTCTTTTTCTAGCTCTTAGAGTTCGCTCCTTAACGTAGCGAGCTCATCGCTCCACCAATAGTTGGCGCTCCTCTTCGCACTCGCCGGGTATCTCCTCTTCAAGTCCACGGCACACGTATGCTCCAGACTCATGTACAGCCCTTCGCCGCATGCCGTCTCGTCAAATTTAAAACCATTTTCGTCATAGACTCCGTCATATTTGTTTAAAAAACCCTCTACATCCATCTCTTTTGTCAAGTATTTAAAGGCGCCACCCTCCACTCGCTTAATATCATCCCTAAACTTATGCTCAATATAAAAATGGTCAGAGGCTGAGTACCAACCTAGGACCCTACTCCCCCTCCAACTCAGCCTTATTCGTCTATTAACACTAAGTATATCCGGGAAACTAGTCCTTTCATTTCTCAGAAAGGAATAGTTTCCCGTCGTCCTAATAGGTATAAGCTCGTTCCTCGTTGTAACGTCCAGCAGACATGTTCCCCTACGGTCCGTCTTAGACCCCCCCCCCCCCACCGAGGATTTCGCATTAAAGTCACCGGCAACCATAATCGCCGGTGCTCTTTTTCTCCCCTCCTTTATGATCCCTTCCAGTTCCTTCAAATAATCGTTGAACTGGCCCTTACTCTTATTAGGGGAACAATACCCACTGACGCAAAATACGTCACAAACCCTGAACCCTACAATCCCTACATTTCTTATCAGGGTCTCGCTTGCCGCATGTTTTCCATTAAACAGGGTGACCCATATCGATGCATCCCCACCCTCGTCATTAAACCAAAATGGCAACTGCCTATAGGGCTCGGAGATGACCACAATGTCCACCCTGCTTTCGCATACGCACTGCATCATTAGGTCTTGCGCAAGCCTGCATCTATTTAGATTTATTTGTAGAACCCCAACTGGGCCCCCGTCTATTCCTAACACCTAAACGCTCCATAGGGCACGCCAACGAACCCGTTACATGCCTTGCATTTATGCCACCATGTTTCAGACACATTGCGCATCTCGGCTCTTTATCACAATCTCTCATTATATGCTCAGCGCTGCCGCTCCTCCTACACAACTCCCTGCCATGACATGCAACAGTACACCCTGCCGCCACATGCCCCAACATGTGGCACCTATAACAACGCCGAATATTAGCTAACTGCCTTACAGAAGCTATCGTTAACCCCGTTCTCAGCCTCCTCTCTCTCGTCACTAGGCACTCCACTCGCTGGGCGGACCACCACCGCCTCTTGCGTGCCCCATGGTGCCGCTTTTATAGATTTGACTTCTATATCCGCATTCTCCTCAATTGCCCACTGCGACCTGATCTCGTCCACCAGCTCTTCTTTGCTGGTGAGGGGATCGATGTTCCTTATTTGTAGGGTCGCCCTGTTCACCAGAGCGGCCACCTTCGTACTATCACTCAAGGCGGCTCTCAATTTGGCCGCCTCCTCGCTAACCACCACCGTCCTATCGAATTCAATTAGGCCCGCTCTCGTCCTACGAACCCCCGTGGCTCCCTCCAATGAACTCCTCACCTCCATTATCCTCTTATAAACATGAAGCCATTCGCAACCTTCCCTTCCTCCACCTTAATTAGAATGGCTTCCTTCCTCCTCCTGTTCCTTGGTACGCTCTCTCTTCGGCACCAACCTGCCGTTTATTTCCCGGACGCACCATCGGGGTAGCTTGCTCTAAGGAAGCTTTCCTCTTCCTCTTCCTTTTTTCTACCCTCATCCACCCTTCGGAGTCCTCGCTGAAGTCACCCCTTATCGCTCTGTTCTCCCTCCCACACGCCTCGGCGTATGTGACCTCTCCTCTTCGGGGCCTCTTATACTCCCCAACTCTCATAATTTCAGCCGGCGATACTATCTTTCTTTTTGGGTATCCGCCCTTAGCTATCGTCACTTCTCTCTTTATCTCTGCCCTGTCTGCCCTTTTTTTAACCTCGACAGGCTCTCTCCTTCTCCTTCTTCCTGTTTCCTTGTGATCCCCACACTGCTCCAAGGAAGACAGGATGCTTTTCATCAGGTTGCCATGTCAGCACATGCCCTGTCACGATCAATCCTTTGAAAACTGCGTTTATGAATTTCTGGAAAACAGCTGGTGAATTGCATAATCCGAACGGCACACTAATAAATTCATACTAACTGTATTCATAGGAACTGTAAATGCTGTATATTTCCTGCTACTTTCTCCGACATGAACACGAAAGAATCTGTTCTTGGGGTCCAACGTACTGAATACTATCGATCCCTGTGACAAATCTAATTGATCCTCGATCAAGGGTAGCGGGTATCTGTCTTTCACTACCTTTCGATTCAGTCGCCTATAGTCGACGCAAATTCTAGTTGAACCATCTTTTTTTTCAATCAACGCGATCCGGCTTGCATAGTCGGAATGTGACTGGCGTATTATTCCGTCATTCAGCCACATTTTGATCTGACCGCTGACTTCGACCTTATCTTGCGGGGATAACCTTCGCGGTCTTTCATAACCGGGAAGATCATCTTGTAATATTAGATTCATTTCAACCCCTACTTCGAGCGTTTTCTGCGGCTTATAATTTCGAATCAGATTCTCTATCGCCTGCTTGTATTGTATATTCGTGATATGGGACAAATCTACCTCATGCCTCCCCCACTCGCAACTTTAGCACTCAAATACCTGAAGGCTCTTTCTGGGATTCTTCCGGGTATCCTTAATTTACCAATTTTTATTGCCGGGTCTTTAATAAACCAGGTGTCTTTTTCGCTATTACCTGGAACATTTGACTTTTCTCTGCTGATATTTTCATGCCCCGACCTCTCCAGGTATTTCTGAAGCTCGTCTATCTGGCTTTGTGCCGCCCTCGTATTTTCACCAAGCAAGACGATATCGTCTGCGAAGGCCAACACAGAGACTTTGTTCCCTTCATTTATATTAATGCCTCCGATATTCTTTTCGATTACTTCAAGCAGCGGTTCGAGACACAAGTAAAATAGCAGCGGTCATAAAGGATCACCCTGCTTGACTCCTCTGAGAACTTCTACCTCGACCTCTATATTATTATTCGCTTTGATCGTAGTTTTACATCCTTTGTACATTTCATTTATAATTTCAATTATGGGGGTCGGAACGCCTTTTCTCGCCAGACATGGTTTTATAGCTGAATGGGGTATAGTATCGAAGGCCTTAGAGATGTCCAATATTGTGAAAATTCCCCTTCGATTTCTTTTACTATAATTTAAGGCTGCGCTCATTAGGTCAATATTGATTTTACATCCACTTTCGGATGTAAATCCTTTGTGCCTTTGTTGAGAATTGTGGATCTTTGAAGCCGAAATAATGTTATAGGAACATTAAATGTATATTGACAGTTATTACTAAAATAATGATATATTTATTACATGAACGATTCTATATATATTTATCGATACACACTTGCACGCGTCTCAGAACCTTCTACACCCGACTCTTCATCGACGACTCTTAACCGACTGACTGTTTACATTCCTTTGTTTCGAGACGCTGCGCACACACACATACTTCCACACACTGATATATACATATAAGTATTTCTACTACGCACTTAACTCAGTCCAGCACAGAAAATTACACATATCTCAACACACCTCCTTAATTTTTTGTGCTGCATATTTATAGTGGGTCTCGTTGTAACTGTTTTGAAATCGACTTAAATAATTTACACTATAGCTAACGTCTAATCTTGTCCCAGTACTAATATATAACAAAGCTCCTATGAGATTTCTATATCTTATATCGTCTAAAGCTGATTGTGCGGGTTCTAAACTTAAGTTTTGTTCCATTGGTGTAAAATATAATTTACTGTTTTCTATATTATAATGTTTCGCTAATGACTCTATATAACTACTTTGATCCAGTTTCATCTCACACTTCTTATTATCGTATTCAATGTTTATTCCTAAGTAAGTCTTTACTTCACCCAAGTCCTTCATCAAAAATTTGTTTGACAATTTTTTTTTAATTTCATCGATTTTTCTTATGTTTTTTCCACATATTAATAAGTCGTCTACGAATAGAATTAAATATATAACATCATCGCTCTCATACTTCATATACAGACAATAATCACTCTTACTTCTTTGAAATCCTAATTTTTTCATATATTCGTCGAAACATTCATACCAAGCTCTTGAACTTTCACGCAATCCATATAACGCTTTTGATAATTTACATACTTTCCCGCTTTTATCGTCGTAACCTATAGGTTGTTTTACAAATACTTCCGATTTTATAGTTCCGTTTAAGAAAGCTGTTTCTACATCCATTTGCATAATCGTCAAACCATATTGACAACAATAAGATAGTAATAACTTCAACGTTTGCATTTTTGCTACTGGAGAGTATAAATCTTCCAGTACTTCTTTTTGTTGGAAGCCTCGAACAACTAGTCGCGCTTTCTTACGATTATCAGATTTATTCGTATATATCCATTTCAAGTCTAATACTTTTTTGTCTTTTGGTTTTTCTACTAATTGCCAGGTCTTATTTTTCATTAAACTATTCATTTCTCGATCCATTGCTTCTTTACATGAACCGCTGTCATCTCCACTTAAAGCTTCTTCATAGGTTTCATAGGACTGTGTGCACTAACTATATTCACATAAATGAAATATGAGCTCGTTTGACCATATCTTTGAGGTTTCTTTCTTTCCCGTCCTGACCTTCTCAAATTACTTTCTGTGTCCTCAAGTTTTTCTTCTGATTCGTTACTTAAATTTCTCTCCTTTTTTATTGCAACCTGCTCGACCTTTTCGTTTACATCCGAATGTTCGTCAAAAACCTTTTCTGTCTCATTGCCTGGTCCATCTTCTCCTCGAAATCCTACTAAATTATCATCTTCACCTATAAATTCTACGTGTCTTGCAATTACAATCTTATTATTAACTAGTATCCTATATCCATTGTTTTCATAACCTACAAGTATCCCAGTGTCTGCTTTTTTTGTCCCATTTCGAATTTCTTTTAACTTCGGGTATTCTTACGAAAACTCTACTTCCGTACAATCTTAAATTATTTATATTCGGTTTCCTTTTTAAAAATATTTCAAATGGTGTTTTATTTTCATATGTGTTTGTAACGGTTCTATTTTTTAAGTACGCCGCGGCTCTAACTATTTCCGGCCAATATTTAATATTCAGCTTTGAATCATGTAATAAGCATCTAGCGGAATTCATGATTGTTCTATTGTAGAGCTCAGCTGTTCCATTTAACTCGTGAACATAAGGTGGGCATGGTTCTACGACAATTCCCTTTTCCCTAGTTAGATTGTACATGCTTTTGTTCATATATTCTTTTCCATTATCGTATCTTAATCTCTTTATCTTTTTACCAGTAAGATTTTCGACTTTGTTTATGTAATCAAGGAAGCAATTGTAAACTTCACCTTTTGATTTCAAAGTATAAATCAATGCACACTTACTGTAGTCATCTATAAATGTCAAGAAATATTTGGATCCATCAAACCCGGTATTATTATGAGGTCCATTTAAATCGGTATGTACTAATTCTAAAATCTCGCGTACTCTTCTACGGTTATTTTGGAAGGGTACATTTCTACATTTTTAGCATGAGATTCTTGCCTTTCAATGTAACTACTTATATAAACTTCAATGTAACTACTTATATCTTATATAAACCATGATCTTTGAATGCTATCCCTATCAACTTTCTGTATTTGTTATATATCTTTAAAGTATTTCCTGCTGAGACTATCTTATTTTCATTCGTTACTCTCGCATAGCTAATTAAGTTATTATCCATTTCTTTCACGTAAAATACATTAGACATTGTAATTTTAATCCTCCTTTTGTTTACTTCAAAGTAAGTTAAAATTTTTCCGACTTTTGTTCCTTTTAGACTTCTACCGTCTCCTAACTTCACATTTATCGGGTTTTTTAAATTTTCGTACTCAACAAAATAAGAGTCATTATATATAATGTGATCTGAACATCCACTATCCAATATCCAATCTATTTTTCGCGTATCGCTAGTACATACCGTAATTTCATTTTTATTATTTTCGCGCTCTACTCTCGTTAGGAAAGATCCAATTTCTTGGTCGTCGTAGCCCTCGTTGTGTGAATAATTTGCGTCGTGTTGACTTGCCTCGTAGTAGCGTTGTTGCCGGCCTCTGCCTTTGTCCTCGTTGGCCAAATCCTCGTTGGCCAAATCCTCGTTGGCCAAATCCTCGTTGGCCGTATCCTCGTCTTCTTTGGCCAAAACTTCGTCCGCCGCGACCCCTATTCTACTGCGGCTGATACGCACCTCCTTGCTGTTGCGTTCTTCCATTGTTTGCGCCATTGTTTCCGCCTCTATACGTGTTTGTGCAATTTTTTGCCATGTGACCGTACTTTCCACAGCCATAGCACTTTATGTCCTTTTTTTCGGCTGTAAATACATTTGACTTTGTTCTATCACTTTCTTTCTTGCTACGCGTTTCCCACATTATAATTTTATTTTTCAAAAATTCACAAGTCCGATCATTTTCTTTCACTGAGTCGATTAAGTCACCAACATAGCTCAATGATTCTGGTAGTGCTTTCAGCATGTAGTCGAGTTTTTCACGTTCGCTTACATTTGCATCGGCACTCTTTAATTCATTGATAGTTTTTTCAAATTCCGTGAAAAATGAATTTGATTCTTCAAAGTCTTTCAACCTCATCATGTCTAGTCTACTTCTTATACAAATTCGCACTGCTGTTGATTCCTTCATATACATCTCATCAAACTTTTGCATTATTTTTAAAGCAGTGTCTTGATCACCAACAAATTCTAATTGCTCATTCGTTATACTACTATAGATGTAGTTCATCGCCCATTGATTCTTTTCATCCCACTTATCTTGCGCATCCGTGTCCATTTTCCCTCGTGTAGCCGGTTCATAACATTTTTTACACTTTAGATACATTAATATTCTTTTCTTCCACATTCTGTAATCGCGTCCATCGAATATTTGAACCTTAATTTCGTCGTCCCTTGGCATCTTGATTCGTTTTCTATATTCACACCTTTTTTTTTTTCAAAAAATAATTCTCTTTATTATCCAAAATCTTTTTATTTGTTCTACCAATAGCCTTTTTATCTCTTCAGAACTTATTTCCAATTTTTTATTCCTTTTTATAAATCGACTTTTATACATTCACTCCCGGTTACACGTGGTTCCATAACCTTAAATCTCGGCAACCACGATCTTCTACCATGTTGAGAATTGTGGACTTTTGAAGCCGAAATAATGTTATAGGAACATTAAATTTATATTGACAGTTATTACTAAAATAATGATATATTTATTACATGGACGATTCTATATATATTTATCGATACACTTGCACGCGTCTCAGCACCTTCTACACCCGACTCTTCATCGACGACTATTAACCGACTGACTGTTTACATTCCTTTGTTTCGAGACGCTGCGCACACACACATACTTCCACACACTGATATATACATATAAGTATTTCTACTACTTAACTCAGTCCAGCACAGAAAATTACACATATCTCAACAGCCTTATATTTTGATCTATACCCCGTCTTAGCCGCCCATCGAGGATTGATGAGAAAATGCGGCCTAGAATTGGGCCGATCGTAATTGGTCGCCAGTTCTCGACCATATTTCCATCTTTATTAGCCTTCCATGCGGTCGGAAAATAGGAACTATACCATAATATATTTGTCGGAGATGAAAGAACACCGGAGCCTTTGGAATTTTGGATAATCCCGCAACATTGTAACCTAGAGTCTACTATAGCTGTAAGTGAACAATTGTAGTTATTCAATCCGATTGTAATTGTTCGAGAGTTGTGATAATGAGCTTTGGCTCGAGGCGACAGTCAGTCACCGAACGTAGCCGCGGTCACAGGATGAACGCTTTGTCTAACAAAGGCATGGAATAATTCTATAGCTCTCCTTAAGAAGGAAATAGTTGTAACACTCGACAGTAAACATTCCAACGGTCCCTGTCCCGTAGCTCGCCACACGCAGACCCTGTTCTTCGAGTAAGATGATCGAGTAAGATCGATCGTATATATATATGTAACTATGCATTAAATTTGAAACGTATGCGATGTATTGAAAGTTTTAAAAGTTTCTTTCAAGTTTCAGATATTTAATCTAAATTAGAGATATATTAGTAAAACATGAAATGAAATATATATATTTACATTATAATTTTTAAACATATTCGTATTTTTAAACATCATTAACTAAATTTCTAAATAATTAAGAATATACTGCTTCTTATTAAATAGGTACGAAATGTTTTTATTAGCGAGAAGCTATTAAAAGTGATGGTTGACAAATTGTATCGATATACCACAAGTTGACGAAGTATACCAGTAATAATTTAACAAAGCAAATTCTTCACTGCGATCTTCGAGAGAAATTCCTTGGAATTGGAATTGTTGTAACGAACGCAGCTGCATTTATAACATGCGACATAAGTAAACTCTTTTATATACTAAGCTATTTGATTAATGCTAAGTATGTAAGAAATCTAAAAAGCTTTTAAAATCGTATATTTATCATTGTACTATTGATTTTCCTACCATTTCGAAATGTACAACTTTGAGAGTAATTACTATATCTTCGTTCTTAAATAATGGAGCAGCTAGCGAAAAAAATGAAGGAAAGGCGGAGAAACGATGCAGAATATTCATAACGTGCACGTGATTCATCTGCATGTTTCAGTTTTGTTGTATATTTCACAATCGAACATTTTCTTTTCTCTTCTATCGTACTCTTGTATCTTGTGACGTGACTGTTTCTCGTGGGAGATAAGAGCAAGACGAAATGCGGTTTTTAGCATTTCGCAAACAAAAAAGGACGAAACTGTTCGCTTTTCTTCTGTTTTCTTGTTTTTAAATAGAGATGAAAGATAAAAAGACATATCTACAGAATTTATTCTATTTCCATTACACTATTTTCATCTAAATCAATTGGCTTGCTGAATAAATTCTTCTTGTTTACAGGCATAGCTAATAGAGATTTGGATAGTCTAATATGGCTTATTTTCATTCTTTTTCTTAGCTCTAATACTTTCTTTAAATCTTTCTCGCCAAACCTTATAAATTTAAAATTATTCGCACACTGTAATTCATTATTCCAATTCAATAACATTTCACACTGAGTTGCATTTAAAATATCAGAAATTTCTGAAAAATAAAGGAGGGTTTGTACATCAGGATATATTGAAAATAAATTTGGCTGTAATTCTTTACCTATTCCACGTGTATGATATTCTCCTAGTTCTTTCTACTCTAATTATATGTTCCCTCCTAGCATGCTGTCTACTCCTGTTGCTACCTATAGACCTTTTAATAGTAATTTCTTCCATTTCTTCATCATTTCTTGCTACATACCTTTGGATCAAATATAGAACTATAACTAATCACATCTTTAATGTACAATCTCTGTATCATCATGTGTATACATTTTTGTTTTACCTCCGTTTCTAACAAACTTGCAATTATCTCTGGAGTATAGGGTCACACGCCTGGAATCATATTGTTTCTGATCCACGATATTTTCTCTCCTATTGAATTCTGTTTTATCAAGCAGGACATTTCTGCCTTCTGTCTATTTGATATTCTGAAACAAAACACATTGTCCATTTCCTTCTGTTACGCCATGCGGCTTGCCATAGATCATATTCTTCACTGTCGGTCGCGGCACTATAATGTCACAGACGGATCGTCGCGGCTGCCCGGCAAAATAAACATTGTAGTGGCAAGCGCATGGTTCATTAAGCAGAGCGACCTCCAGAAACGTCGATTCGTGGCCGTCATTTGATCTGGCGTAAAAGACGGTGGCGTGATCCGAAGGTAGTGGGGGTCGCCTTCCAGAAAGAATCAGAACGTTTCGAGAAGCCAAACAGTCTACACATCCTTTGTATCGCGCATTCCATAGTAACATTTCCTTTGTTGTTCATTTATATTTTATAGTTAATAAGTTGTGCAATAAACATTAATTTAGTTGTGTTGATTCTGTGAGATTTCATTGAACTACCCTTATTATCATAATCGAAATAAGGGAATCGATCAGTTCGTGGCGTCGATTGTTCAATCGTAACGAGAACTTACAACTCTCGTTGACGTGATATCTCGCGATCGCGTCTCTCCGCGAATGATCGAAACATTTTGGTCCTTCGAGCCGGATCACGTGCCAGTGAAGAGTGCACTTACCAGTGACCACACAGTGCCACGTGACTTTATCAAAACCAGCAGCGGAAGCAGGAGCATCCAATACAGCCAAACCAGTGACGTCAGGCGCGTCATCTTCGAAGAAGCACATCCCATTGGCAAGGGAACGCAACCACGCAGCCTTCCGTCGCAGCTGGACAATCATCAACGCAACGAATTTCACAACTTAACATACACGCGACCTCACGCCGCACGACAGTAAGGTAAGCTCGTTCCTTATTTCAACCATCCCCTATCCTCGGCAACGATGACGAGCGAAGACCAACTCATCTCTCTGCGTCGGAGACGAGGCTATTGTAGCGGCCGATTCACATATTTATCGGATCGACTGGACGAGTACGAGCAATCTGAGAGTCAGCAAAATTCCTTATTAAAGAATTACGAGAAACAACTGACCGAAGTTGCGAGTCAATTCGAAGCGATTTAACTCGAATTAGAAGTATTGGACGAGGAGGAACAAGCGCGCGGCTTCGAAATAAGGGATCAGTACGTCGCGGTAGACACAAGGCTACAAAATCTTCTGAGGAACGCGCAAACAGCTTCGCCGTCGACATCCATAAACCCTCCAACCTGTGCATCATCCGCAAGTTTAAATCCGATATCCATTAAGTTACCAGATCTTCGGCTCCCTATCTTTGACGGAAGCTTAGAAAAATGGAACACGTTTTATGATACCTTTTCCTCCATAATCGATAAAAATCCTAGTCTCACTGACATACAGAAATTCCATTACCTGCAGTCCGCCCTGCAAGGAGAAGCAGCCGATTGTTTAAACGCGTTACCCCTTAGTACTGTAAACTACAGTCAGGCTATTGCCGTTCTCAAGGAAAGTTTCGAATGTCCACGATACACAGCTTTCAGTCACTGCATGGCAAT
>NW_022884182.1:0-21949 GCF_011952255.1 Bombus vosnesenskii | reverse complement strand
TAACATGTAAGATTGATACTTATTGCATTTATTGAAATTTATTTAATTAATAACATTCTATAGTTGTCTTAAATTAATATAAGTGCAAAGTTAAAAACATTCAATGCATATTGGTAAATTGAACTTTATATTTCAGTGGAATAACTTTTCTCCCCTATTAAAATTATTAATTATTAGTATTTTTTATGAGCATAGCTAACATAAACTGTTTGCAGAAATAAAAAGTAAGAAGCGATTCAAGTAATTTGTTAAAAGAGTGTCTGTCGTTAAAACTATCAAACGAAGCAACAAAAGTAAAGAGAAAGGACTTAGAACTGGATGTTATTGCTTAACCTTGCTGCGATCTTCAGGTTTTTGTCCTGACTCCTTTTTTTTTCAACTTTGCTGACTTTAACTTGCTTTGAAAGTATCTAACAACATTGTTACGCATATGCTTGTTTGCGTTCTCTTAGCATTATGCCTTTGACAAAAGACTATCGAAATATTTACATATAAAGTCTTTGGTTCTTTTTTATCCAGTAATGTTAAGACACAAGTTAACGATGGAAATCAATCATAGAAGGGAAATATTTCGAAACCCTGACTGACAGCAAAGTCGAATAGAAAGATAAATAAATATAAAATTACGCTATGACAGCTTTGTTCTTGTTCGAAATTATAATAATTAACCAATAAGGTTTCTGAAACATGCTGGGCATATCGGCAGTGGATGCTTATGGTCTACATTCCAAAATTTAGGAACGCGTTGATACAAAATGATATTACACGATGTATACACTAGATGTTACATATGTAAATAAAAGAGAAAATAACAGTTCGAAAAAGTTTGTTTGCAAACGACACTATCGTCATATATGCACAATTTGTTCTAAATAAATAACTTTAATAGAATGTACCGGATATTTGGACTAACAGACGCCAACGATACAATTACGATTATTCTGTATTTTCGACTTCTTGTTCGCGTAGAATCACCCCCTTCCGCTTGTACCACCAAGTTACCAACCACCCTGTATATACTGTACAAAAGATATACAGCGCGGAGGATGCCATAATGTGGTAGTAACAATCTTTCGTGGGTGAAAAGATTTCAAAGATTTTAAGGTCGTCTGCATTTTTGCTAATTATTTGCTCTACTTTTTTTTATGTCTAGTATATCAGAGCGTGTTGGGACGATTTCAACGGCACCTAATACAAGGTAGTTCGAGGGTAAATAAAAATGTAGGCAACAAATTTTACGTCGTAATAAGTGTGCGAAGTAGAAGAAATAGGTTTCTGTTTATATCGATGGAACGTCGGAATCCGTATATTTTTATCACCTTGGATTACTTGTAGCGCGTGTTGGCAGAAGACATAGTAAAAACTGTAAATAACGATCGACATTGCTAAAACATTTTACTATGAAAGTGGAATTTTCATTTTCTGAGTAAGTATGTAGATATGCTGCATGTGTATGAAAAGACTCAGCAGAATCTAGTAACGTCACAAGCACTGTATGCTGAACCCTATCCAGATTGCGCCCACCCTTCATGCTGTATGTGTCATATGTAAAAAATTAAGAAACACTGAATGCTTAAATACACGAAAACCTAGACGTCGTTTAGAAAATTAGGACAGAAATGAGAAAGAAAATTATTTTGTAAATTGTACATTGTAATGCGTACGAACGATAAGTTTTCCTCCATTTGATCTTATTTAAATTTTAATAATCATTCTTCTCTTCCGCCAAAATGGTCATGTTCCAAGTTGTTTGAAATACTGAAAATGTCACATTAAAATAATCGACTAATTATTTAGATAACAGGTGCAATTTGTGATACTTTGAATGCTGGTACGTAACTTTTTTTGGAATATGTTAAAAAGAATCTTTTCTTTCTACATGCAATATAATATACATTTCTGCAATTATAGAATCTGAAAGCAGCTGCGACTTCTCGCGATTTGCTTAGTTTTATAGACCGAAAGTCATAAAGACGCTCGCTTTGAAACCTGACGCTTTTTCTCATTAAAATTATGTAATGACCCAGTTATGGACCTTTATGTCCCAATTCATGCAAAATACATCGTGTCATAAGTAGATCCTATTTTTGAGAAACAATTTTATTTCGACCAGGTATCAGCTTTCTGTTTTTAGATTACTATATTATTATCCTTGCACTATTATCCTAACGTTTAAAGTGAAACGTAAACCACGATAAATTTCTGTTACGTCAATACTGTTTCGCCGGGAGGAACAAAAATTGTGAGAATTTTCGTAGGTCGTTTTATGACACGCACGTTCAGAGACAAGATGTTAACTTTCAAGCCACGATCTTGCCATTCAGAATGATCTCTTTCAACAATGGAATAGTTATCTGCAATATCATTTTGAGATATTCAAAGTTAGTTAGAATTTCTTTTCGTTTATAGAATCGCGATATTTACGAGTATGCTATAAAACCGATGCTACGCAAACTTCATTTTTAATATAGAATAAAATGACACCGAAAAGAACGATTATTTTATTTCCATTAAAAGCGGACAATGCTTTAAAAAAGTGATATTGGACGCTCTTTTTCCAAATATCGGGTTTCCCCATTACATTATAATGTTACAGCAATGAAAGTAATTACGTATGGTTACTCTAATTAATATTCCGTCACGCCTTAAAACAGAATAACTTTTTTAAAATTACGATAACGACATAGTTTCACTGTTGATATAACTATTATGTACTTGAACTGGGGTGATCGCTCAAGTAACTGGCGTTTCCCCGAGCTGTCTCCACCCATTCTCGTCTGGTTAGTTTGTGTTCTAGCCCGCTACGTCCTTCCCTTTCATCGGCCAAAAAAGAACTACTACTACTACTACTACCACTACTACTACAAATACTAAAAGCGAGCATAGTGACAAAGTAGTAACAAGTATGACTTCCCATGCCCTGGATGATCCAGAGGTTGAGGAGTCATTGATAGTTGTCCTCTTCTATGGCAGTTTGCCGGGTCTCTTCGGCTCATAGCCTCTTCTTCCTTCGGGCGCAATGCCCGCTGAAACTTACATCTAAGCTCGAGACTTTCTAAATAGCAAACCAAAAAATAAAGTACAAAGGTGAAATAAAAAGATACATCGCGGAAGCTGATCCAAGTACACATGGATGAACAACGATCATATAGCGATCGCTGTCTGTTCGCACGTGCATGCTCGAGCAATATTAACGTTCGTTTCGAAAACCACTCGCGATCACGATCACGAAATTCGAAAAATCGACGGGCAAAGGCAGAGACGATGACATGTTTCATTCGCGCCAGTTCTACCGACGATTATTCGAATGAAATTCTCTGAAATAGATTGGTCACTCGAAAACGCGTCTATCCGACCACAGGTCCACCTCCACTGATTAAACTTGAAAATCCTGATCTGAGAAGATGATTAGTTTGTGTAATTTTTATTTAACGGACTAACGCTCTTTCATTTTGTATTTTACTACTTCGATTCTGATTAACTCTACTTTATTAATTTAATAGTAACTAAGTAACACTACCGTATTAATTTAATAAACCAGAACAAAATTTTAATATTGCAGAGAAGGTAGCGAAAAAGACTGAGACTCGATCAAATGGAATAACTGACTCTAAATATATTACTAAGAAAGAAATAATCTCAGATAATCTCTTTATCAAAGCACATAATCGAAAATGCAGAAGCAGTGTTCAAAATTATTGCTTTAATTAACTGATATTTTAAATTCTAGGAGAAGTAAAATAAACGAACGCGACTTATTCCCTTAACCTACGATGTATGTCTGAGAATGCCCGTAATATTTACGTTTGTTCCGATCATCGTACTACGGGCTATGCCCGTAATATTTACGTTTGGTTCGATCATCGCACTACGGGCTATGCCCGCAGTTGTAGGTTAAGGGGTTAATATTGTCACGATTAATTCATTGCTAAAGATCAAGTATATTCGTGTAGATATTTGCCATTTGCAAATATTCATACGGAATATTAACATGCATATTTATAAATAACGCGAATATATTCTCAAGTGTATATGTTTAACTTAATTATTAAAAAACTAATTATTATCATCGCGCTGTGCAAGAAGACCTATCTTAAACTAATAAATTTGAAAAAAAGAGCGTTACTACTCACGGGTATAAAAGATACCCGCGTTCAGTATGCTCGCAAAGAATTCTACGTAATACAACCAGTCACCCGTGCCGATTCGGGTCTTTTATCCTACGGCATAATTGAGTGACCAGAAGAATAGAAATGCATGCGACTCACCGTTCGAAGCAGACAAACAGAGAACGTTACCGTGGATGCTGCGCTATCCCAGCGAATTTCATCCGGGAGACTAACATCAGACAGGAACCGTTGAAAGGCTAATAATAGAAATGCAGACTGCGAAAAATCTGTGACGAAACAAAACAGGATGAGTGATCGCTGACTATTTGAAAAGTTGGAGATAATGAAAAATGAAGGTTTATTAACTTTAGTAACTTTAGCAATAATAAAGATTGAAATTCTAATAAAATTTGATAAGTATAAAAACTGAGGCTCTAATATGAATGTGTAAAATCTAAAATAATCTGTAGTATGTTAGTCATTTGTTTTATAACTCGGTATTAAGACTTTAACTCTTATTTTATTTTAACGAAAAAATAACCTCAGAAAATGCTATCCTCCTAAATTTTCAGTCAAATTGTATTTCTGCATTGATAGTGATCAAAGAAAAATATACAGAATAGACATAACTGAAAGTAAGTATGTAAAAATACTTACATACTTGGCTTTTGTGCCACTGTTAGAACACTCCTGAAGAAGATGACGAAGTTGAAGTAGTGATATGCCTATAACAAAACATAAGATATTAAAATCGGTAACACATAATAACAAACGTGAAACTTTAGCAACAATAAAGACTAAACTCTAATAAATATGTAAATTGGAACTCTAATATAAAGGTTTGAGAACAACATATTCAGTGATTTTTGATGCGTATCAGCCAGTTTTATTGTACTTTAATGTTAAGATTTTAAGACTTTATTTCAATTAAAGAGGGCATTTACAGTTTTCTAAATTATCAATCAGTTTTATTGTATAATAAATTTATTGTATAAGAGAACAAACTGAAATACAATATTTAAAACTACTTACATTCTTGAGCTCCTGCAGAAGCTTTGTCCTCTGGAGAGATGCACTGACTCTAATACCGAAAAAGAATATTCAAAAGAATATGAAATAGGATCACATTACCGTGAGCGTTAAAATTATAATCGGCGAACAAGAACTCTAACGTCGCGTACAAAATTATGTGATAAAATTTTATTATTTTCGCGCGTGATTATTTAATTGGATTAAATTATTAGAGTAATAAAAGAACCGACGCCACCAATAGGTTATAATACGTTACAAACCTGACGCAACGCTATCGACGTTATCGGTACGAAATGAGACGACTAAATGACTCCTTGTACGTTAGTTTCGCATAGCAACTACCAAAGTGGCGAGGGAAGTGGGGACACAAGAGCCGGTGACACAAGCAGCTACGCAGTTAACGATCCAGACAAAGAAATGTATACATCAACAAAAACATTCCTATTCTACGAAGCACTTTCTTTCGAATTACGCAGCAGGAATCTTCCGAATTGCGCAGCACAATTCTTTCTCTACGTCGATATTTACAAATATCGTACAATAATTCGTAGCCCTACTGGCAACATCACAGACACATTTGTCTAACTTATTACTTTAGTTACCTTACTTTATAATCTTAATTTCGTTAAACAAAGCAAGATTGAAACAACAGTATGGAGAAAGTGAAAAATTACTTAAAATTACTGTTCCGCAATGACACAGTATGCAGATGAAGTCTTAAGCGCTTTTTGAGTGCGTATTCGCTTTTAATACTAATATAAAAATAATAAAAGTGGAACGATATTTATTTTTAAGTCCAAAAAGTAGTAAGAGAATAATTTTTTCACGGTTGAAAATTTGAAGTCCATAGATATTTTCTCTATATCATTTTTATTATCACGACGTAGTACCTGAAGTTTTGACCGATCTAATGATTTTTATTCTTAGCAATATCCTGAATGAACGGGGAATTAAGAAATGTGTAATGAAGGATATAAATAATGGAAATTAATTATGGTGGAGGAATCAACGAAGAAAAGTTATTTTACTAATTATTATACGAATGAATATTCAAAATGTCGCTCAACGACTACTAAACTATTTAATTAACACTAACCTCACCACCCCTAGTCAAATGACTGGTTTAAATATCTAATTTAAAATTGTACATTTATCGTTATATCTTTTGTTCATTTAGCCTTACGTGAATTTTTATATTCTCCGATTAATTGATTTCTCAACTTTTAAAACCAGTTATTTGACCGGGCCTGGTGAGATTAGTGTCAAAAGCCAGCCTGATATTTTCTTCCATTTCTGATCTTCGGTTGATTTTCAGTATTTTGCCTTCACTTTTCACCAAAAATTAGATGTGACAAACGAAATGCAATGTAAGACCTGCTAACGTTTAGGTCATGTTGCTTCTAATTGCAACGGACTGTCGCAACGTTAAATTCAACGATGAATTACGATCCAGATGCAAGTATTGATCCAGATTTCTGTATCGAAGAAAGTAAGGATAACACAAATCAACCTTGTTGCGTTTCGTGTAAAAATTCTGATCATCCTATTCATATCAAGATTACTCTCAACGCTTATTGTTAGTGCTAAAAAGGCGATGAGAAAAGAGAATTTGGAATATTAACGAAAAGCGAAACAAATAAACAACAATAAGTAACAAGAAACAAATAACTTAAAAATTACTTGCAGTAAAATTTCGTCGAATAGTAAACTAGATAATTGTCCTAACCTCTGTATTCCCTTATTTCATCGCGATATATCTGATGGCTAAATATGAAAAGAGATTCCGCGGGTCAAAACGCGCCATAACTGACGCGACGATATTAGCGTATATAGCGATATCAGCGGTAGCGTTCGACTTTGTTGTCGTATTTCACCTTGTCATTATGAACAAACAGCACACTGAGGAACGTGTAATGTAAGATATTCGCGCGTTGCGGGAAATGCATAAGCGATAATGAGCTTTGTAGAAATAATGAATTAATTAATATTCACTAAATACTAACACGCACGTGCACTTTCCGGGAACGCTTCACTATCCGCCGTAGATATTGCAGGTTCGAGCGGCCATGCGAGCAAGATTCGTTTCTTTAATTATAGCGGAGTTATTATAACACTCGCGATGACGTTATTTTGTGAAGCGGTAATACGCGTAATAAATTTACTATTAAGACGCGCACGTGTGTAGAACTGACGCCATTTACGTGATGGGTAACGTTAGGACGCATGCGCTAGCGGGTCGCGACGAACATATGTGGTGGTTCGCCTCGTCGATGCGGCATCGTTTAAGAGTATGTACGGTCGGCTCGGTGTAAGTTCCTATTATGAAGGAATAAAGTCGGGTCGATATGATCTCCAGGACTGAGCTGAAAGGGTTCATACAAGCCTTGGCGGGTGCAGCGCAGATGTTAAATGTTTCAGGCAAAAAATTTCAGTTGGATAAAGATAAGGATGAGGGGATTAGGGAGATAGGAAATTTGATTAAAGGCATCCTGTCTCCCTTGGAACAATGTGGAGAGCAGAAGGCTAGAAGGAGAAAGAGAAGAAGAGAGCCTATTGAGATAGAAAGAAGGGTAGACAGGACAGAAAGAATGAAAGAAGCGATGATGACTAAAGGCGGATAGCCTAAAAGGAAAGTGGTATCGCCGGCTGAAACAATGAGAGTAGTGGAACTTAAGAGGCCCCGAAGAGGAGAGGCCACATACGCCGAGGCGTGTGGGAGGAAAATCAGGAAGGTAAGGAGTGAACAGGATTATAGTGAGGATTCTGAAGGCTGGATGAGGATAGAAAGAAGGAAAAGGGAGAGGAGGGCTCCCTTAGAGCAAGCTATCCCTATGGTGCGTCCGGGTAACAACCGGCAGGTTGTTATCGAAGAGAGAGGCGTACCAAGGACTAGGAGATGGAAGGAAGCCATTCTAGATAAAGTTGAAGAAGACTGTGAATGGCTTCAAGTTTATAGGAAAATAATGGCGGCTAGGAGCACCTTGGAAGGAGCTATGGGGTGCGTAAAACGAGAGCCGGCCATATATTCATTGAATTCGACAGGTCGGTGGCGGTGAACGAGGTGGCGGTCAAGTTAAGAGCCGCTCTGAGTGACAATACGGAGGTGGCTGCTCTCGTCAACAGAGCAACCTTACAGACCAGGAATATCGATCCCTTTACCAGCAAGGAGAAGGTCGACGCTTCCGATTACGCCATAGGAGCGGTACTTGAACAGCGCGTCAGCGATACTTGGCAACCCCTAGGTTTCATGACGAAATCGCTATCCCCCGCGCAACGAAAGTAGAACGCATACGATCGAGAATTACTCGCGATGTACACCGCGGTGAAACGATTCAGGCACGCTGTCGAAGGGAGAGATTTCGCGATTTATACTGATCAGAAACCCCTACGCGTACGTATACGCGCATATAAACGTATACGCGTTTGATCAAAATCCCGACAAGTGTTCGCCGAGACAGTTTGGACACTTAGACTACGTAGGACAATTTACGACCGATATCCGACACATTAAAGGGGTAGACAATAACGTAGCCGATACTCTACCACGAATAGAAGCGATCGGGAAATCCGTCCATCAGATCATTTCCCGATCAGGATGTCGGAATTTATTGCGATCTCACGAACGAAACCTCGCGACCGTACGTACCGGGACCGTTACGTCGCGCCGTATTTCAGTCGTTACATAGACTTTCCCATCCGGGAATACGCGCTACGCAAAAATTGGTGACAACACGTTTCGTCTGGCGTCCATTAATAAAGGTTGTCGAACTTGGGCGCGACAGTGTATACCATGTTAACGCTGCAAAGTCACCAGGCACGTATCCTAGCATGTCGGAACGTTCAAAACGTTAGAAGGCCGGTTCCAACACATACACTAGACATTATCGTCATGCCATATTCACAAGGTTATGGATATTATCCAAAGTGTATCGATCGTTTCTCGCGTTGGCCCGAAGCCACCCCCATCGTCGATATGGAAGCGCCAACCGTTGCTTCGGCCGTCCTTTCCACTTGGATAGCTCGGATGGTAGAGCGCCTACACAGACAATTAAAAGCGGCGATAAAGTGTCTCGACACGAGCAACTGGATCGACATTTTACCCATTATATTATTAAGCATTCGAACCGCGACAAAGGAGGACTTAAACACAACGGCAGCCGAAATGATTTACGGCACCGGCATACGATTGCCGGCGAAATTTTTCATAGCAACCGAGCAACAGGCCAATTCGGAGTACGCGAACCGGCTTAAAGAAGGGATGGGGAAGGTCAGGCCGCATCCGGTCACGCATCATGGCGAAAAGAAAATTTTCGTTTTCTTAGAATTATAAACCGTATGTTTTCTTATGTCATGACGCGATAGGGGGCCCTTTCCAGCCGCCGTATGACGGAACGTTTGAAGTCATAAAAAGAGGCAAAAAAATTACACCGCCGAAATTAATAATCGCGACGTAACGGTTTCCACAGACCGTCTAAAACCGGCGTTTGTAGTATAAGGAAAAATCGCCGCATCTCTTGACATACTAATTCCGGTAGATCAGGCGAACGCGAACGACGAAAACAGCGCAAGCAGCGATCGAATCGCGGAAGAAAACTCCAGGAATAGGTATGTTGCGCGGTCCGGACGTAGGGTCCGCTTTATCGATCAGTTCCCGGCAGGTTTCGGTTAGACGTCGGAAATTGTCGGATCGAGTGTATCGATAATTAAAAAAAAAAAAGAAAATAACGATGACAAATAGAAACTCTGTAAATATTTCAAAAGTTTAACTTAATAAAAACGTTATCACTGGTAGGGGGTGATGTAGCGGCACATGAGTCAGAACACAATTTAAATGATGTTGTTGTTTTGCCTCGGAGTATCAAGACCGTTAGGTTCCAAGCAATGTAAGAACAAATAATATCCGGGCAAAACAATGTCGCCGCTTCGTGCAACCGTCAAACGTAGAAGACTTCGATTTTCCGGTTCTCTCCCGATCAGCATAAATAAACGGACGCAACCGAAAAGAATTTAGTTATCTAGAGTTATCAACCAGTTATCTATCGAATATTTATTAGCGATCTTACTTTGCGACTTATACACTGTACGGGCGTCTTAGCGATTATGGTTTGCATACATATTGATTCAATTATTTTAAATATATTCGACAATTTCAACAACGAGCAATCTCGTCTAATGCATTTCACGATCAAACATTGTCTACAAAAGTCATCTACAACAATATTTCTGAAGTGCGATCGACAATACACATAAAAGAAATGCCAAATTCAAGAAGGAATCGTAGAGGTAGAGGCTATACCAGCAGGAAACGTGCAAAAAACGTTTGACTAAACGTTTCCCGACATTAGAAGAGAAGAAGAAAAAATTAGAAAAAATTAGGAATACCTTAAAATTAGGAAACCACAGAACAAACAGAAATTAGTTTTATCCATCGAACTCACCTATACCCGAACGCGATCTAGGGCTGCATTGCCAATAGTTTAGGAAAGCGATAATTATTCTCGTTTTATAAACTACATAGAGAGTTACGACCAGAATTTTGATAATAAATATATAAGTAAATAAAATCGAATAAATTACCAGTTACGAGACATTGAAATTATTTATTTATTCCTAGAAAACTTTGATCCTTCCCACGCTAGTACTCTCCTACCCACAGCAGCTAAGCTGGAACGTGGAGTTTATTTACCAGTCGTATTAATACAATAGTTAATGCTACTCCTACAGTCATATCAACGAATTAGAATATCAAGAATATGACAGTTTGAAAATTAAAAATAGTGTTGCACTTTAGAAAGGCGCGACAAGTTTTCAATCTATTCCATTCAGTCGTTAGCCTTGGTTCGAAAATAACGAACGAGAGTCGAACTAATTGAAATAGTTTAACGACTATTTCTGGTGGCAGCAACTACAGTTTTGATTCAAGCGTCAATTTGAGAAAGCTAGGGCCCGAAATCGAGAATAATAAGTAACGGTTACGAATACCGAAGATCAAAACCGGATCGTAACAGTAAATAATGATTAGGAAAGATAACGAATAAATGGAACCTGTTAATAATAATAATAATAACAAGAATAAGTTTTCTTAAATATCATAAAATGCATTTACCTTAAATTTCTGCCAACGAAAATTCTTGAATTTGATACAAAATGATAGCTAATAAAATGAATGAAACAAAAGCTTTAAAAAACAACTAATATTAACAGGAATGGGAATAAGGGAAGGGTTGCATATACAAGGATGCGTAAGAGTGCACTTAGAAAAATCAAAATAATTGAAAATATAATTAGAACGCGGGAAGAAGATATCGCCCGAAAATTGTATATTATTTATTTAGTAAAAATTTTATTTATTTCTATTACATATGTCTATGGAAGATTCAGAGGCCAATTAGCGTAAATCCTACTTTCTCTGAAAAGGACTTACGTAGCTCCAAAAATAATTTATTCTTAAAAATTTTAATTAATAAATCAATTAACTCGCTACTTTCATGCATATATAGTAGATTACGGTATTGACCACGAAATTACTAAGCACAATTATTCCGAGCATAAGCACAAACAATGAGAATCATTTCGAAATCGTGACAAGTCTAAGCATTATCGTTTGTTATGTAAAAAATAATTGTACACTGCTTAACTGAATTAAGCAAAAAAAGATGAAAATACACGTATTTCCAGGAAATTGCCCTTTTTCTGCTAGTGAATTCCAATATTTATCTAATGAGCAAAATTTATTCGATTGCGATAATGGCGAACGAGACGAAAATTTAAAAAAGAAAACTGTCACAAGAAAACTCTGCTGGATGATTTTCCACTTTATAAGATTAACGGTTCATCGATCAATGTTTTCCAAAACTCATTGTACAGGAGTACTTTTATGTTTTTTCTTTGTTATGTTTCTGTTATGATCTGTCCTGTTTTGCGACCAAATTTTCAGGACGGAAAAAGAAAGAAAAGACAATATCGTGTAAAAGTACGGTTTTTAAACGGCTTAAATTAAATTACAAACTGTAATGTTAAAAATGTAAACCCAACACAAAATATGGTATGGCTACGTCGTACCGTCGCGTAACGGCACTTTTACCAGAACCACCTTCAAACAGTTCTGCCCGAGCAGCCGAGCTAAACGGGCGTGTGCAACAGTGCTCCGGAGAAGTGCGGCAAGTGGGGAAGAGAAAACTACGAACGGCTACGCCTATAGCCAAACGGCGGAAACCCGTGTCCTATATCAAGAAGCCTTAAAATAGCAGCCTGGAACTCTAACGGCCTACAACAAAGGGCCCTAGAAACTAAAACATTCCTGTCCAGCAGTAACACCGATATACTACTCGTCTCAGAAACACACCTCACAATAAAAAGCTACATAAAGATACCGCACTACACCATATACGACACCAAGCATCCCTCAGGGAAAGTACACGGAGGGACGGCAGTAGTAATAAAAAACGACATTAAACATCACCTACACAGCCAGGTCAGTAAGGAACATATACAAGCAACCACCGTTACCGTACAGACTAACAGCAACCACTGCAGTTGTCAGCAGTATACGTACCGCCGCGACACAAAATCATAACGCAAATGTGGGAAGACTACTTCCGACACTTAGGTGACAAGTATATTGCAGCGGGAGACTATAACTCAAAGCACACGCTATGGGGATCAAGAATCACCACACCTCGAGGCAGAACCCTGGAAAAATACATCAGAAATAATAACCTCAATATATTATCCACAGGAAGACCGACATACTGGCCGACAGACCTGAGCAAAATACCTGACCTGCTAGACTTTGCAGTTACAAAGGGACTAAACGCAAATAAACTAAACATAGCATCCAGCCTCGAGCTTAGCTCCGAACATACGCCCATAATAATTTCATACAGAAACAAACCAATACTTTACAGCAGCACAGAGAAGCTATGCAATAAAACCACCAAATGGCAAATATTCAAAGAAATAATAGAGAGCAAAATCAGCTGCAACATCCCACTGAAAACACCTGAACACATCGATCAAGCAGTAACAACACTCACAGAAACTATCCAAGAAGCAGCAAGGGCAACCACTATACCTGAAACAACCAACAGACAAACAAAAACAGTTCCAATAGACATCCTCGAAAAAATTAGAGAAAAAAGAAAAGCGAAAGCAAAATGGCAAAAACACAGAACAAAAGAAAACAAAAAAACACCTAAACAAACTCACAAAATAAATAAACAACAAAATAAAAGAGCACAACAACAACGAGTTCACAAAGTTCATCGAGTCACTATCTGCTCACGAAAACAACAATTACTCCCTATGGAAAGTCACAAAAAAATAAAGAAGACAACAAAAATGGTACCAACAATCAGAAGAGCAGACAACACATGGGCAAGAAGCAACGAAGAGCAAGCTGAAGAATTTTCCAACCACCTAGGCAACACATTCACCCCACACAACATCAACAATAGCAACCACAATAGTCATACGGACGAGGATGCGCTAACTACTAGTACACCAACTGACAATCACCATACCCAAAGCAACCGCACAAGAAATCAGAAACATAATTGAGGAAACAAAAAACAATAAAGCACCAGGAATCGATCTAATTAACAGCCAAATCTTGAAAAAACTTCCGCCAAAAGCGATAAGACAAACCACAATAATAGTAAACGCAATACTAAGAATACAATACTTTCCAAAAGCTTGGAAACTGGCAAAAATCATAATGATACCCAAACCAGGCAAGGACCCACACGAAACCAAGTCCTACAGACCAATCTCACTACTTCCGGTGTTCTCTAAGATAGTAGAGAAAATAATCTACGACCGGATAAAACCAATAATAGAGAAGAACCATCTAATACCGGATCACCAATTCGGATTCAGAAACAAACACCCCACAATAAAACAAACGCAAAGACTCGTCAATGAAATCCTACAGGCGCTGGAAACAGAACAATACTGCACGGCACTCTTTATGGACATCGAAAAAGCATTCGATAAAATAAACCACACTAGCCTACTACAATCAATCAGGAAACAGTTCTCGGGGCAGATATACCAACTAATCAAATCATACCTAAGCAACAGAAGCTTCATAGTAAAAATCAAAAAGACACACTCGGAAGCTAAAGAAATCAAGGCAGGAGTTCCGCAAGGAAGCGTCCTAGGACCAATTTTATACACATTATACACGGCCAACATACCAACAACTAACAATAGCAAAATACTGACATTCGCGGATCACACAGCTGTACTAGTCAGGCACACTAACCCTGCAACAGCAGTTACATTACTACAAGAACATATCACAAAAATAGAAAAGTGGCTTCAAGCGAAGCAAATCAAAGCAAACCCCGATAAATGCAAACATATTACATTTACACTGCGAAAACAGAAACCACCAAACATTGTACTAAACGGCACACACATAATACAAACAAGGCAAGTCAAATACCTAGGACTCCACTTAGATACACGACTCACATGGAAACAGCATATTACAGCAACAATAGACAAAATACAGATGGCAAGGAGACAAATGTACTGGCTAACAAGTCGAAAATCCAAACTAAGCATAGAAAACAAACTAAAAATATATAAAATGGTCATAAGACCAATCTGGACGTACGGAATAACACTATGGGGAACAGCAGCAATGAGCCATATAATCAAAATAGAGGCATCGCACTCTAAAATACTCAGAACAATAGTAAACGCGCCATGGTACGTTAGAAACGAGGACATCCGGAAAGACCTGGGAATACCAACGGTCAAGGAGGAGATCAACAAAAGTGCAAGAAGGTACGGAGAAAGAATAGCAACGCATCTAAATCGGCTGGCAGCGGAAACGGTCGACACATCAAGCATAAAAAGAAGATTAAAAAGGAAACACCCAACCGATCTCACAGAGGACATAACCCAACAAACACGATGGCGGTACCCCGCTGGGGGTAGCCACCCACATGTTATATTAGTATACAGCTACAACATTTTACCAAATGTCCTACTGGACAAATTGTAAAATCCAAATAAATAAATAAAAAAAAACTTTCAAATAGAAATTCGTTGTTTATTGTGAATACACATATGTAATTTATATTTTTCTTAGGCAATAAACATTATATATATGTAAATTCTATAGAATTTAGAATATCAACCGACGGTTTGACTTTCACTGTGTTTACTGGGAGTCGGTCGAACGATATGAATAGAGGAGGACGGGGACTAGGGATAGAAAATAAAACAGGACTTGGAGAAGCGAAGATTGAACAAAGAAAAAAGCAAGTTAAGAGCCAGAAGGAGAAAGAGAAGACTTAGACAATCGATTGTTGAGTTTTCACAAATCGATCGCCTGATTTCCGAAAATATTACAACATTCCATATATATGTCGGAGATGAAAGAACACCGGAGCCTTTGGAATTTTGTATAATCCCGCAACATTGAAACCTAGAGTCTACTATAGCTGTAATTGAACAAATGTAGTTATTCAATCCGATTGTAATTGTTCGAGAATTGTGATAATGAGCTTGGGCTCGAGACGACAGTCAGTCGCTGAACGTAGCCGCGGTCACGGGATGAACGCCTTGTCTAACAAAGGCATGGAATAATTCTATAGCTCTCCTTAAAAAGGAAATAGTTGTAACACTCGAAGTAAACATTCCAACGGTCTCTGTCCCGTAGCTCGCCACATGCAGACCCTATTCTTCGAGTAAGATGATTGCCAGATGTCGATCCGTCTCCGCAGTACATGTTCGGCTAGCTCGAGGGCCCGTTATAAATCTTAAGATTTAGTCAACTAAAGTCCTTCAAACAGGCAAACAGTCTTTGCCCCAACTACGGGAAAATAGGGGAGACCTATTTTTCAACGAGCGGCGTCTCCCACTAGCAACTTTCCCTCGAGGACGGCTAACATCTTTTTCTAACCACCGATATGGAGATTGACCAATTAGCAGCAACGCCAATTTCCCTTACTTTCTGAACGAAGGCTTTTCTCGACGAATCCGATGATCTCGTGTCCTTAGACACACCCCATTATAGTTTTCCTCTGTGGCATCATCGGGACGGGAAAGTCATTCCCGCTCGCGATCTCATCGATGAAAAAGCGTAGCCCCTTACGACCGGTGAATATTACGCGTCCGACTTAGATTTTGTGAGTACGTTCATCTATCATCCCGTCGACCGCGGATTCGTTATTGAACCTAGGATGATTGTCATTAGTTTCTCGAGTATCTAATTACCACGGTTACTTGTCCGGTTCTATGATAATCGTATTTGTACTAGCCAATGTCTTCTCTATTGCATAATGACGACGTGTAATCCAAACGAAGATTCGTTTCACGCCCCTAACCCTAATTGTAATGTAAACCCGTCATATATATATGTCGGAGATGAAAGGAAAACCAGAGCCTTCCCTTTGCAATTTTGGGAAAATCTTCTAATGCTTTAGCCTAGATTTTATCATAGCTGTAATTAAGCAATTGTTGTCATTTGTAATTGTTCTGGTCGCCATTCTGTAATTGACAACTGGTCGCCGAACGTAGCCACGGTCACGGGATAAACGTTTTGCGTGACGAAGGTGTGGATCGGTTGTATTGTTCTCCCTAGAAATCACATAGAATTGTACTTTAAAGATGTCGATATAATGGGACACACGTATTAGGAATCAATCTCCAAACAGAAACTGCCTAGTAACGGCGTTTGGATCTTTCTCGATGTTTCCAAAGAGTATACAACAAACTTTTGACAGAAATTGCCTAGCAACAACGATTGGAAACTTCTCGATGTCTCCAGCGAGCATATAACAAACAAATGCAGTCGTATAGCGAAAAAGATTTTCATCAGATATTCATTCGTGTGATCGCCTTGGAAAGTGATACATCGAGCAATTTACCGAGTGTCTCAGCAATCGTATTTTTGTGTTTAAAAATCATTCTACGCATAGAAAAGAGTTATCCCGTAGACCGTGGATTCGTTTGAACCCAGGAACATTGTTAATAGTGTTAATTAAATTCATTATTCGTAAAACCTATTAATTGTTAATCTCAATATTCGTTAAATTTATTATTCGTAAAACATATTATTCGTTACTCTTATTATTCGTTAAACTTATTATTCTTTAATCTAATCGTTAGTTAAACTTATCGTTTGTTAATCTTATCATTCATTAAACTCAACATTCATAATATTTTGTAAAATCTTGTATATTCGCGTAAATATAATCTCTGTTGTGTAAAACGATGGCTAATTCAATCGAAGAATCGTTGTTACGCCGGGCGACTCTCTGCCTGGCCCAGGTCACACACCGCGGGCCAGACGGACACCAGATGTCCGCTCTTCCGTACGGCGTACCCTCAATAGCCTTAAGAACCCGTCATACACCCGAGTCACTTGCCTGCTAAGGTCCTTCAGACCCAACAAATGTCTTTTCTAAATCAGTTTCCAAAGACTATTGTTTACTACGGCTTGACACGGGAAAGTTAGCTTTTCTCACGTACGATGCTTCCTACCAGCAACTTTCTATCGAGGGCGGTTAAGGCCCTTCTTAGTCCTCCAACCTTCGTTTGTCCAATCCGAGGCAATGTATACTGGCCTCACCTCCTGACCTAAAATGTCATGAACAAATCCGATGATCCCGTGCGCTAGACACACCCATCACTAGCTTTCCTCCGACACAGCATCGTCACTCAACTTCACTTCTTCTACATCGTTGGAAAAGTCAACTACTAAGTAGTAACGCTAATGCCTATCGGGGCAGTCTAAGCATAACGCGAGAGTCGGTCTCGGTATTGTCGAGCATACATTTCCTCTGCTAAATATCTTATAGTGCTACGTCCACTAATACATTAAATCCAATTATAAGAGCCCTGCTCTAACGTACATATCTATCTTATCTTCGTGCGATAAGTGATTATCTATCTATCTATGCTCATCAGTGTAATCTAAGTGTTGGAAATATATAATTAATAATTCTGTGAATCATAGTGTTATACAAACTCAATCACCCCTATCATCTCAACGGAAATCAGGGGATCGATCAAGTCGTGGTGTCGATTGTCATAATCGTAACGGGAATTTACGACTCCCGTTGGCGTCTCTCCTAGCGACTACGTCTCCCCGCGATTGGTCGAACAAACAATCGTTACGCGCCTTAAATTCTAATTTTAACCCGATTAAATTTCGGGTTTACATTAGAATTAAAGTTAGGGGCGTGACACGAATCTTCATTTGGATTACACATTGTCGTTATGCAATAGAGAAGACATTGACTGGTGCAAATGCGATTACCATAGAACCGGACAAGTAACCGTGGTAATTAGATACTCGAGAGACTAATGACAATGATCCTAGGTTCAATAAAGAATCCGCGGACAACGGGACGGTAGTCGTACGCACTCGCAAATGTCTAAGTCGAATTCTGTGTCAATATTCGCTGACCGTAAGGAGTAAATCCTTTTTGTCGATGAGACCGCAAGAGAGAATGACTTTCCGTCCCGGTGATACCTCAGAGGAAAACTATGATGGGGCGTGTCTAAGGACACGAGATCATCGGATTCGTCGGGGATATCCTACGTTCGGAAAGTAAGGGAAATTGACGTTGCTGCTAATTGGCCAATCTCCATATCGGTAGTTAGAAAAGGATGCTAGCCGCCCTCGAGGGAAGGTTGCTAGTGGGAGACGTCGTTCGTGGAAAAATAGGTCTCTCCTGTCTTCCTGTAACTAGGACAAAGATTGTTTATCTGTTGAAGGATTTCAGGTAACTAGATATTAGTGTTTATAACGGTCCTCGGGCTAGCCGATCACGTACTGCGGAGACGCGTCGGCATCTGGTAAACATCCTGCCCGGAGAATAGGATCTACGTGCGGCGAGCTACGGGATAGAAACCGTTGGAATGTTTACTGCCACGTGCCGCTACAAATCTTTCTTTTAAGGAGAGCTATAGGGTTACTCAATGCCTTTGTTAGATGGAGAGTTCGTCCCGTTGACCGCGGCCACGTTTGGCGACTAATTGTCGCCTTGAGCCCAAGCTCATTGTCACGAGTCTCAAACAAATACAATTGGTTAGAATGACGACAATTGCTTAATTACGGTTGTAGAATCTAGGTTACAGTGTCAAGGGATTTCCCAAAGTTCCAAAGGGATGGTTCCGGTGTCCTTTCATCTCCGACATATAGAAATATAAATAACACTCGTTCTCGTCCACTTACGGAAGTCAAGCAGCGCTATGGATAGTACTTAGATAGTTGACACCAAATAATAGTCATAATTTAGAACATGTTACGTAACAAACAATTTTACGTAACAGCCAGAACAGTTCAAACAAAGTATCTAAAATCAAAGACGACCCATAACAAGAAGCCGTGAACTCCCCCATTTTATTTAATTTATAGCGATGTAATTTGTAGCGCAAATAGCGATAAAAATAAAGAAGCGATACTATTCGCGAATGACCTACTAATATGCGCGAGAGACAATAAAGCTTTAAAATCCGAAAGCCATCTACAACAAGTATTCGACAAAATGCATGGCTATTTATGGACAGTAGAAATTAATATAAGCAAGTGAAAGACAATTTTATTCTAGCTGTACACCTCTGAAATATTAGGGACAAAATACGATGTACGCAGATATGTCAAGAAATTTCTCTTATACGACAGCAACAATAACAACCAGCCAATGTTTCGCGCAATGGAAACACGAATTGAAGACTAAGTTGAAAAACACGATTTCAAACTACTTGCTCAGGCTGTTGTTTTAGAATCATCTCGTTATCAGACCAACATTTGCAGAATAATCACTGAGCAGACGTAAATGAAATTGATAAATAACGAATTCTTTGCAATAATAACGTTATGAGGTATTACGTTATATGGTTTAACATTATAACCTATTACGTTTTATAGAATAACGTTATAACGTATTACGTTTTATAGTATAAAGTTATAACGTATTACGTTTTATAGTATAAAGTTATAACGTATTACGTTATACAGTATAACGTTATAACGTATTACGTTATATAGTATAACGCTATATGGTATAACGTTATAACGTATTACGTTTTATAGTATAATGTTATACCGTATTACATTATATAGAGTAACGTTATAACGCAGGACGTTCCGCAGAATAACGTTATAACACATTACGTTATACAGTGTAACATTATAACGTATTACCTTATAAAGAATATCGTAATAACGTATTAAGTTATATAGTATAACGTTATAACGTTATAACGTATTACGTTATATAGTATAACGTTACACCGCATTACGTTACACAGTATAACGTTATAACGTATTACGTTAGGTAGTATAACATTATAACGTATTACGTTATATAGTATAACGTATTACGTTAGGCAGTATAACATTATAACGTATTACGTTATATAGTATAACGTTATAACGTATTACGTTAGGTAGTATAACATTATAACGTATTACGCTATATAGTATAACGTATTACGTTAGGTAGTATAACATTATAACGTATTAAGTTATATAGTATAACGTTATAACGTATTACGTTAGGTAGTATAACGTTATAACGTGTTACGTTATATAGTTTAATTTTATAACGTATTACGTTATATGGTATAACGTTATAACATATTACGTTATATAGAATAATGCTATATGGTATAACGTTATAACGTATTACGTTTTATAGTATAGCTTTATAACGTATTACGTTAGATAGAATAACGTAATAACGTATTACGTTATATAGTATAACGTTATAACTTATTACGCTATATAGTATAATTTTATAACGTATTACGTTATAGCGAACAACGTAATAATGTATTACGTTATATAGTATAACGTTATAACGCATTACGTTATGTAGTTTAATGATATAACGTATTACATTATATAGAGTAACATTATAACGCAGGACGTTCCGCAGAATAACGTTATAACATATTACGTTATACAGTATAACATTATAACGTATTACGTTATAAAGAATAACGTAATAATGTATTACGTTATATGGTATAATGTTATAACGTATTACGTTATATAGTACAACGCTATATGGTATAACGTTATAACGTTTTACATTTTATAGTATAACGTTATAACGTGTAACGTTATATAGAATAACGTTATAATGTGTTACGTTATATACTATATTTTATAACGTATTATGTTATATAGTATAACGTTATAACGTGTTACGTTATATAGTATTACGTTATAACATATTACATTATATAGTGTAACGGAATAACGTATGACGTTAAATAGAATAACATTATAACGTATTGCGTTATATAGATTGACGTAATAAAGTATTAAATTATACAGTATAACGTTATAACGTATTACGTTATATGGTATAACGTTATAACGTGTTGCGTTTTATCGAATAACTTTATAACCTATTACCTTATATAGTATATCGTCATAACGAATTACGTTAGGCAGTGTAGCATTATAACGTACTACGTTAAATAGTATAACGACATAACGTATTACGTTGTACAGTGTAACGTTATAACGTATGATGTTCCGCAGAATAACGTTATAAAGTATCTCGTTATACAGTGTAACGTTATAACGTATGACATTTCACAGAATAACGTTATAACGTATTACGTTTTATAGTATAATGTTATAACGTATTACGTTATATAGTATAACACAACAACGTATTGCGTTGTATAGTATAACGTATACGTTATATAGTATAACTTTATGACGTATTACGTTAGATAGAATAACGTAATAACGTATTACGTTTTATGGTATTACGTTATAACGTATTACGTTATATAGTGTAACGTTATAACGTATGACATTC
>NW_022884181.1:0-27277 GCF_011952255.1 Bombus vosnesenskii | reverse complement strand
GGGGAAGAGAAAACTACGAACGGCTACGCCTATAGCCAAACGGCGGGAACCCGTGTCCTATATCAAGAAGCCTTAAAATAGCAGCCTGGAACTCTAACGGCCTACAACAAAGGGCCCTAGAAACTAAAACATTCCTGTCCAGCAGTAACACCGATATACTACTCGTCTCAGAAACACACCTCACAATAAACAGCTACATAAAAATACCGCACCACACCATATACGACACCGAGCATCCCTCAGGGAAAGTACACGGAGGGACGGCAGTAGTAATAAAAAACGACATTAAACATCACCTACACAGCCAGGTCAGTAAGGAACATATACAAGCAACCACCGTTACCGTACAGACCAACAGCAACCAACTGCAGTTGTCAGCAGTATACGTACCGCCGCGACACAAAATCATAACGCAAATGTGGGAAGACTACTTCCGACACTTAGGTGACAAGTATATTGCAGCGGGAGACTATAACTCAAAGCACACGCTATGGGGATCAAGAATCACCACACCTCGAGGCAGAACCCTGGAAAAACACATCAGAAATAATAACCTCAATATATTATCCACAGGAAGACCGACATACTGGCCGACAGACCTGAGCAAAATACCTGACCTGCTAGACTTTGCAGTTACAAAGGGACTAAACGCAAATAAACCAAACATAGCATCCAGCCTCGAGCTTAGCTCCGAACATACGCCCATAATAATTTCATACAGAAACAAACCAATACTTTACAGCAGCACAGAGAAGCTATGCAATAAAACCACCAAATGGCAAATATTCAAAGAAATAATAGAGAGCAAAATCAGCTGCAACATCCCACTAAAAACACCTGAACACATCGATCAAGCAGTAACAACACTCACAGAAACTATCCAAGAAGCAGCAAGGGCAACCACTATACCTGAAACAACCAACAGACAAACAAAAACAGTTCCAATAGACATCCTCGAAAAAATTAGAGAAAAAAGAAAAGCGAAAGCAAAATGGCAAAAACACAGAACAACAGAAAACAAAAAACACCTAAACAAACTCACAAAATAAATAAAGAACAAAATAAAAGAGCACAACGACAACGAGTTCACAAAGTTCATCGAGTCACTATCTGCTCACAAAAACAACAATTACCCCCTATGGAAAGTCACAAAAAAATAAAGAAGACAACAAAAATGGTACCAACAATCAGAAGAGCAGACAACACATGGGCAAGAAGTAACGAAGAGCAAGCTGAAGAATTTTACAACCACCTAGGCAACACATTCACCCCACACAACATCAACAATAGCAACCACAATAGTCATACGGACGAGGATGCGCTAACTACTAGTACACCAACTGACAATCACCATACCCAAAGCAACCGCACAAGAAATCAGAAACATAATTGAGGAAACAAGAAACAATAAAGCACCAGGAATCGATCTAATTAACAGCCAAATCTTGAAAAAACTTCCGCCAAAAGCGATAAGACAAACCACAATAATAGTAAACGCAATACTAAGAATACAATACTTTCCAAAAGCTTGGAAACTGGCAAAAATCATAATGATACCCAAACCAGGCAAGGACCCACACGAAACCAAGTCCTACAGACCAATCTCACTACTTCCGGTGTTCTCTAAGATAGTAGAGAATATAATCTACGACCGGATAAAACCAATAATAGAGAAGAACCATCTAATACCGGATCACCAATTCGGATTCAGAAACAAACACCCCACAATAAAACAAACGCAAAGACTCGTCAATGAAATCCTACAGGCGCTGGGAACAGAACAATACTGCACGGCACTCTTTATGGACATCGAAAAAGCATTCGATAAAATAAACCACACTAGCCTACTACAATCAATCAGGAAACAGTTCTCGGGGCAGATATACCAACTAATCAAATCATACCTAAGCAACAGAAGCTTCATAGTAAAAATCAAAAAGACACACTCGGAAGCTAAAGAAATCAAGGCAGGAGTTCCGCAAGGAAGCGTCCTAGGACCAATTTTATACACACTATACACGGCCAACATACCAACAACTAACAATAGCAAAATACTGACATTCGCGGATCACACAGCTGTACTAGTCAGGCACACTAACCCTGCAACAGCAGTTACATTACTACAAGAACATATCACAAAAATAGGAAAGTGGCTTCAAGCGAAGCAAATCAAAGCAAACCCCGATAAATGCAAACATATTACATTTACACTGCGAAAACAGAAACCACCAAACATTGTACTAAACGGCACACACATAATACAAACAAGGCAAGTCAAATACCTAGGACTCCACTTAGATACACGACTCACATGGAAACAGCATATTACAGCAACAATAGACAAAATACAGATGGCAAGGAGACAAATGTACTGGCTAACAAGTCGAAAATCCAAACTAAGCATAGAAAACAAACTAAAAATATATAAAATGGTCATAAGACCAATCTGGACGTACGGAATAACACTATGGGGAACAGCAGCAATGAGCCATATAATCAAAATAGAGGCATCGCACTCTAAAATACTCAGAACAATAGTAACCGCGCCATGGTACGTTAGAAACGAGGACATCCGGAAAGACCTGGGAATACCAACGGTCAAGGAGGAGATCAACAAAAGTGCAAGAAGGTACGGAGAAAGAATAGCAACGCATCTAAATCGGCTGGCAGCGGAAACGGTCGACACATCAAACATAAAAAGAAGATTAAAAAGGAAACACCCAACCGATCTCACAGAGGACATAACCCAACAAACACGATGGCGGTACCCCGCTGGGGGTAGCCACCCACATGTTATATTAGTATACAGCTACAACATTTTACCAAATGTCCTACTGGACAAATTGTAAAATCCAAATAAATAAATAAAAAAAACTTTCAAATAGAAATTCGTTGTTTATTGTGAATACACATATGTAATTTATATTTTTCTTAGGCAATAAACATTATATATATGTAAATTCTATAGAATTTAGAATATCAACCGACGGTTTGACTTTCACTGTGTTTACTGGGAGTCGGTCGAACGACTTGGACGGGGACTTGGGATAGAAAATAAAACAGGACTTGGAGAAGCGAAGATTGAACAAAGAAAAAAGCAAGTTAAGAGCCAGAGGGAGAAAGAGAAGACTTAGACAATCGATTGTTGAGTTTTCACAAATCGATCGCCTGATTTCCGAAAATATTACAACATTCCATACATATGTCGGAGATGAAAGAACACCGGAGCCTTTGGAATTTTGTATAATCCCGCAACATTGAAACCTAGAGTCTACTATAGCTGTAATTGAACAAATGTAGTTATTCAATCCGATTGTAATTGTTCGAGAATTGTGATAATGAGCTTGGGCTCGAGACGACAGTCAGTCGCTGAACGTAGCCGCGGTCACGGGATGAACGCCTTGTCTAACAAAGGCATGGAATAATTCTATAGCTCTCCTTAAAAAGGAAATAGTTGTAACACTCGAAGTAAACATTCCAACGGTCTCTGTCCTGTAGCTCGCCACATGCAGACCCTATTCTTCGAGTAAGATGATTGCCAGATGTCGATCCGTCTCCGCAGTACATGTTCGGCTAGCTCGAGGGCCCGTTATAAATCTTAAGATTTAGTCAACTAAAGTCCTTCAAACAGGCAAACAGTCTTTGCCCCAACTACGGGAAAATAGGGGAGACCTATTTTTCAACGAGCGGCGTCTCCCACTAGCAACTTTCCCTCGAGGACGGCTAACATCTTTTTCTAACCACCGATATGGAGATTGACCAATTAGCAGCAACGCCAATTTCCCTTACTTTCTGAACGAAGGCTTTTCTCGACGAATCCGATGATCTCGTGTCCTTAGACACACCCCATTATAGTTTTCCTCTGTGGCATCATCGGGACGGGAAAGTCATTCCCGCTCGCGATCTCATCGATGAAAAAGCGTAACCCCTTACGACCGGTGAATATTACGCGTCCGACTTAGATTTTGTGAGTACGTTCATCTATCATCCCGTCGACCGCGGATTCGTTATTGAACCTAGGATGATTGTCATTAGTTTCTCGAGTATCTAATTACCACGGTTACTTGTCCGGTTCTATGATAATCGTATTTGTACTAGCCAATGTCTTCTCTATTGCATAATGACGACGTGTAATCCAAACGAAGATTCGTTTCACGCCCCTAACCCTAATTGTAATGTAAACCCGTCATATATATATGTCGGAGATGAAAGGAAAACCAGAGCCTTCCCTTTGCAATTTTGGGAAAATCTTCTAATGCTTTAGCCTAGATTTTATCATAGCTGTAATTAAGCAATTGTTGTCATTTGTAATTGTTCTGGTCGCCATTCTGTAATTGACAACTGGTCGCCGAACGTAGCCACGGTCACGGGATAAACGTTTTGCGTGACGAAGGTGTGGATCGGTTGTATTGTTCTCCCTAGAAATCACATAGAATTGTACTTTAAAGATGTCGATATAATGGGACACACGTATTAGGAATCAATCTCCAAACAGAAACTGCCTAGTAACGGCGTTTGGATCTTTCTCGATGTTTCCAAAGAGTATACAACAAACTTTTGACAGAAATTGCCTAGCAACAACGATTGGAAACTTCTCGATGTCTCCAGCGAGCATATAACAAACAAATGCAGTCGTATAGCGAAAAAGATTTTCATCAGATATTCATTCGTGTGATCGCCTTGGAAAGTGATACATCGAGCAATTTACCGAGTGTCTCAGCAATCGTATTTTTGTGTTTAAAAATCATTCTACGCATAGAAAAGAGTTATCCCGTAGACCGTGGATTCGTTTGAACCCAGGAACATTGTTAATAGTGTTAATTAAATTCATTATTCGTAAAACCTATTAATTGTTAATCTCAATATTCGTTAAATTTATTATTCGTAAAACATATTATTCGTTACTCTTATTATTCGTTAAACTTATTATTCTTTAATCTAATCGTTAGTTAAACTTATCGTTTGTTAATCTTATCATTCATTAAACTCAACATTCATAATATTTTGTAAAATCTTGTATATTCGCGTAAATATAATCTCTGTTGTGTAAAACGATGGCTAATTCAATCGAAGAATCGTTGTCACGCCGGGCGACTCTCTGCCTGGCCCAGGTCACACACCGCGGGCCAGACGGACACCAGATGTCCGCTCTTCCGTACGGCGTACCCTCAATAGCCTTAAGCACCCGTCATACACCCGAGTCACTTGCCTGCTAAAGTCCTTCAGACCCAACAAATGTCTTTTCTAAATCAGTTTCCAAAGACTATTGTTTACTACGGCTTGACACGGGAAAGTTAGCTTTTCTCACGTACGATGCTTCCTACCAGCAACTTTCTATCGAGGGCGGTTAAGGCCCTTCTTAGTCCTCCAACCTTCGTTTGTCCAATCCGAGGCAATGTATACTGGCCTCACCTCCTGACCTAAAATGTCATGAACAAATCCGATGATCCCGTGCGCTAGACACACCCATCACTAGCTTTCCTCCGACACAGCATCGTCACTCAACTTCACTTCTTCTACATCGTTGGAAAAGTCAACTACTAAGTAGTAACGCTAATGCCTATCGGGGCAGTCTAAGCATAACGCGAGAGTCGGTCTCGGTATTGTCGAGCATACATTTCCTCTGCTAAATATCTTATAGTGCTACGTCCACTAATACATTAAATCCAATTATAAGAGCCCTGCTCTAACGTACATATCTATCTTATCTTCGTGCGATAAGTGATTATCTATCTATCTATGCTCATCAGTGTAATCTAAGTGTTGGAAATATATAATTAATAATTCTGTGAATCATAGTGTTATACAAACTCAATCACCCCTATCATCTCAACGGAAATCAGGGGATCGATCAAGTCGTGGTGTCGATTGTCATAATCGTAACGGGAATTTACGACTCCCGTTGACGTCTCTCCTAGCGACTACGTCTCCCCGCGATTGGTCGAACAAACAATCGTTACGCGCCTTAAATTCTAATTTTAACCCGATTAAATTTCGGGTTTACATTAGAATTAAAGTTGGGGGCGTGACACGAATCTTCATTTGGATTACACATTGTCGTTATGCAATAGAGAAGACATTGACTGGTGCAAATGCGATTACCATAGAACCGGACAAGTAACCGTGGTAATTAGATACTCGAGAGACTAATGACAATGATCCTAGGTTCAATAAAGAATCCGCGGACAACGGGACGGTAGTCGTACGCACTCGCAAATGTCTAAGTCGAATTCTGTGTCAATATTCGCTGACCGTAAGGAGTAAATCCTTTTTGTCGATGAGACCGCAAGAGAGAATGACTTTCCGTCCCGGTGATACCTCAGAGGAAAACTATGATGGGGCGTGTCTAAGGACACGAGATCATCGGATTCGTCGGGGATATCCTACGTTCGGAAAGTAACGGAAATTGACGTTGCTGCTAATTGGCCAATCTCCATATCGGTAGTTAGAAAAGGATGCTAGCCGCCCTCGAGAGAAGGTTGCTAGTGGGAGACGTCGTTCGTGGAAAAATAGGTCTCTCCTGTCTTCCTGTAACTAGGACAAAGATTGTTTATCTGTTGAAGGATTTCAGGTAACTAGATATTAGTGTTTATAACGGTCCTCGGGCTAGCCGATCACGTACTGCGGAGACGCGTCGGCATCTGGTAAACATCCTGCCCGGAGAATAGGATCTACGTGTGGCGAGCTACGGGACAGAAACCGTTGGAATGTTTACTGCCACGTGCCGCTACAAATCTTTCTTTTAAGGAGAGCTATAGGGTTACTCAATGCCTTTGTTAGATGGAGAGTTCGTCCCGTTGACCGCGGCCACGTTCGGCGACTAATTGTCGCCTTGAGCCCAAGCTCATTGTCACAAGTCTCAAACAAATACAATTGGTTAGAATGACGACAATTGCTTAATTACGGTTGTAGAATCTAGGTTACAGTGTCAAGGGATTTCCCAAAGTTCCAAAGGGATGGTTCCGGTGTCCTTTCATCTCCGACATATAGAAATATAAATAACACTCGTTCTCGTCCACTTACGGAAGTCAAGCAGCGCTATGGATAGTACTTAGATAGTTGACACCAAATAATAGTCATAATTTAGAACATGTTACGTAACAAACAATTTTACGTAACAGCCAGAACAGTTCAAACAAAGTATCTAAAATCAAAGACGACCCATAACAAGAAGCCGTGAACTCCCCCATTTTATTTAATTTATAGCGATGTAATTTGTAGCGCAAATAGCGATAAAAATAAAGAAGCGATACTATTCGCGAATGACCTACTAATATGCGCGAGAGACAATAAAGCTTTAAAATCCGAAAGCCATCTACAACAAGTATTCGACAAAATGCATGGCTATTTATGGACAGTAGAAATTAATATAAGCAAGTGAAAGACAATTTTATTCTAGCTGTACACCTCTGAAATATTAGGGACAAAATACGATGTACGCAGATATGTCAAGAAATTTCTCTTATACGACAGCAACAATAACAACCAGCCAATGTTTCGCGCAATGGAAACACGAATTGAAGACTAAGTTGAAAAACACGATTTCAAACTACTTGCTCAGGCTGTTGTTTTAGAATCATCTCGTTATCAGACCAACATTTGCAGAATAATCACTGAGCAGACGTAAATGAAATTGATAAATAACGAATTCTTTGCAATAATAACGTTATGAGGTATTACGTTATATGGTTTAACATTATAACCTATTACGTTTTATAGAATAACGTTATAACGTATTACGTTTTATAGTATAAAGTTATAACGTATTACGTTTTATAGTATAAAGTTATAACGTATTACGTTATACAGTATAACGTTATAACGTATTACGTTATATAGTATAACGCTATATGGTATAACGTTATAACGTATTACGTTTTATAGTATAATGTTATACCGTATTACATTATATAGAGTAACGTTATAACGCAGGACGTTCCGCAGAATAACGTTATAACACATTACGTTATACAGTGTAACATTATAACGTATTACCTTATAAAGAATATCGTAATAACGTATTAAGTTATATAGTATAACGTTATAACGTTATAACGTATTACGTTATATAGTATAACGTTACACCGCATTACGTTACACAGTATAACGTTATAACGTATTACGTTAGGTAGTATAACATTATAACGTATTACGTTATATAGTATAACGTATTACGTTAGGCAGTATAACATTATAACGTATTACGTTATATAGTATAACGTTATAACGTATTACGTTAGGTAGTATAACATTATAACGTATTACGCTATATAGTATAACGTATTACGTTAGGTAGTATAACATTATAACGTATTAAGTTATATAGTATAACGTTATAACGTATTACGTTAGGTAGTATAACGTTATAACGTGTTACGTTATATAGTTTAATTTTATAACGTATTACGTTATATGGTATAACGTTATAACGTATTACGTTATATAGTATAATGCTATATGGTATAACGTTATAACGTATTACGTTTTATAGTATAGCTTTATAACGTATTACGTTAGATAGAATAACGTAATAACGTATTACGTTATATAGTATAACGTTATAACTTATTACGCTATATAGTATAATTTTATAACGTATTACGTTATAGCGAACAACGTAATAATGTATTACGTTATATAGTATAACGTTATAACGCATTACGTTATGTAGTTTAATGATATAACGTATTACATTATATAGAGTAACATTATAACGCAGGACGTTCCGCAGAATAACGTTATAACATATTACGTTATACAGTATAACATTATAACGTATTACGTTATAAAGAATAACGTAATAATGTATTACGTTATATGGTATAATGTTATAACGTATTACGTTATACAGTACAACGCTATATGGTATAACGTTATAACGTTTTACATTTTATAGTATAACGTTATAACGTGTAACGTTATATAGAATAACGTTATAATGTGTTACGTTATATACTATATTTTATAACGTATTATGTTATATAGTATAACGTTATAACGTGTTACGTTATATAGTATTACGTTATAACATATTACATTATATAGTGTAACGGAATAACGTATGACGTTAAATAGAATAACATTATAACGTATTACGTTATATAGATTGACGTAATAAAGTATTAAATTATACAGTATAACGTTATAACGTATTACGTTATATGGTATAACGTTATAACGTGTTGCGTTTTATCGAATAACTTTATAACCTATTACCTTATATAGTATATCGTCATAACGAATTACGTTAGGCAGTGTAGCATTATAACGTACTACGTTAAATAGTATAACGACATAACGTATTACGTTGTACAGTGTAACGTTATAACGTATGATGTTCCGCAGAACAACGTTATAAAGTATCTCGTTATACAGTGTAACGTTATAACGTATGACATTTCACAGAATAACGTTATAACGTATTACGTTTTATAGTATAATGTTATAACGTATTACGTTATATAGTATAACACAACAACGTATTGCGTTGTATAGTATAACGTATACGTTATATAGTATAACTTTATGACGTATTACGTTAGATAGAATAACGTAATAACGTATTACGTTTTATGGTATTACGTTATAACGTATTACGTTATATAGTGTAACGTTATAACGTATGACATTTCACAGAATAACGTTATAACGTATTACGTTATATGATATAACGTTATAACATATTACGTTTTATACAGTAACGTTATAACGTATTACGTTAGGTAGTATAACATTATAACGTATTACGGTATATAGTATAACGTTATAACGTATTACGTTAGGTAGTATAACATTAGAACGTATTACGTTATATAGAATAACGTTATAATGTATTACATTATATAGTACAACGTTATTGGGTATTTCGTTAGGTAGTATAACATTATAAAGTATTACGTTTTATATTATAACATTATAACGTATTACGTTATGTAGTATAACGTTATATGGTTATAGAACGTATTACGTTATATAGAATAACGTTATAATGTATTACATTATATAGTATAACGTTATTAGGTATTTCGTTAGGTAGTATAACATTATAAAGTATTACGTTATATATTATAACATTATAACGTATTACGTTATGTAGTATAACGTTATATGGTATAACGTAATAACGTATTACATTATATAGTGTAACGTTATAACGTATGGCGTTACATAGAATAACGTTATAACGTATTACGTTATATAGTGTAACGTAATAAAGTATTACGTTATATAGTATAACGTTATAACTTATTACGTTATATAGTATACCGTTATAACGTATTGCGTTAGGTAGTTTGGACGAAAAACTTACATCCGGCGGAAGCGTTGCCGCACCGGAAACGATCTCTCTCACGCTGCTGAAATCGCAATTTGGCACCATTGGATGCTTCGCAAGACCAACTAAAACTGGAGGGACCAATGGTGTATGCGTAATTCTGTATTTTTCTACGGGACTGATTAATGTTTCTAACTTGAAATTTCGCATTATGTACACAGCTGCACCGCAACTTATTGCCGTATTCATCATTCCGAACGCATAACCGTGGAATAATGGCAAGAAAACTAGTATTCGGTCTCCACGTCGAATATCCATTGATTCTGGGGCACTTCGATTAAGAACAAAATGCAATTGAATCGAATATTTATAATTTCAACTAGAATGATAAGAGTTAAGAGGCACAACAATAGAGAAAATATTATATAGTTGATTTGAATAAAGAATGGTTTGTTAATCATATAAAACGAATAATATATATTTAAATTTAACATAAATGAAAAATAAATCTCGAAATATATGTGTGGTCTTAGATCAACCGGATACATTGTGTATATTAATTTAATATATTTACCTTAGACTTTGGATGAAAAGTAACAAATTTCGATGAGACAACATTACTCCTTTTGGAAGGCCTGTTGTACCGCTAGAACATAAAATAGCTGCCATTCTTTTCCTGTTATGATCTATCTGCACCGGTGAAGACGCATAGAGATCCGTGATACTTTGATATTTTTCCAAAACCTTGTCTCAGGTTATTATATTTCCATCAAGAGGTTTATCATCCAATTCGATTAATTTCATATTCCAGCTTACAGTAGATGCAATTTTCGCCAAAATGTTTTCAGTGCGTCGCGATGCAAACAACACCCGTGGCTGATAAATTTCCAGCATGTGCGTAAATTCTCCTACGTAAAAAATTGCATTAGATATGATTAAATAACGCATATGCTGCATCGCGTAACTTAACCACTCCGCGTAACAAGGTGACAGTTTTACAAAAGATCTAGAAATATTCGAAGAGCCTTACAAAAGCTTTTTCCGATATCCGTCTCCGCAAGGAGAGGCTGAAACAACTTTCTTTGAAATAACATATTTTTCGTAGAATGTTTACTCTGAGAAGATATTCGGAGTAGTTAAATACAATTTAATCGTATACGATTAAAAATTAGTATTGTTTGTATCTCTAAAAGGTGACGGAGTAACGCATATTGAGAATATAAGTGATTATTAATTTCCGCATCTATATACACAATATTTAACAATTTAATATTAACAATTATTGTTTACACTACATTATAAAACTTGGTGTTAGAGTAAGTACTGTTTCTAGACTTTTATTGTTAATTCTGCAAATGTAATGTAAATAAATTTAGTCTTTAATTAAAGTATCTAATTTATGATCTCTGTTTCTAGTAGTTGTAAAATTCTATAATAAACTCGAGGCAAATAATAAAGTCGAGGCTCGATTTCATTAACTTATATATGGCATAATCAGTGGAGTTATCAGAAACATGCAAGTTTCCAAAAAAGAAGAGCAAATTTTTCTTTCCACTTTTTACGTTCTGCCTTCGTTAAATTTCTATAATATTAAACACGCACGTACTTTTAATTAAATTAATTTCTTTGTTATTATAAAATAATTCGTAAAAGCTGCTTGGAGAATATCTTACTTTCTGTATATGCTGGATTCAACGGTGCAAATGTAGCTCCGATAAATAACGTGCTACATATCGATACCACGTAATGTGGATGGTTTTCAGCTGCAACGGAGATTCTGTCTTCCACCTTGATTCCATAATTTCTCAAAGCAACAGATAATATTGTGCTTTTTTCGAGAATATCCTTGCATGTGTAGTGTTTACCAGTTTGAATATCTACCTGATATAGTAACATGCAAGTATTACAATATAAAACATAGTAATCAAAATGAATCATTTGTATTGTCGTTTCTTGCTCTTTTTATATAAAAAAATCTATCTTGTTTAAATTGAGACTGTTGATTACTCTGACAATGTACATGCTAATACAGCCATCTGTAATCGCAATATGCGGGTCGCTTATCTAGAACGAAACGTACCAGGTCGTTAATTGTTCGTTGCAACGGTAGTGTCAAGTATTCCATCCGTAAGAAAAGCTTATTTTCTGACGAAAATTAGAAGGACTGTAATGTCTAATTCAAAATCAGTACAATCACGAGTCTACCTCAGCTTTTTAACTTTTAATAAAATCTCTAATATGGACGTCAGGAAATGATAAAACGAATGACCTGCGACTGATTTGCTTCACTGCATCTTATATCAATTTATATTTTGTCTCGTTTATATTCTGCGGCAATCGTTCTTGTTTCTCACAGCTCAGCCATTCTGTAACGATGAACCGCTGTAACATTCGCAGTGTTTCAGTGTAAACTGTTTGATTGTTCCGATTTAAAATGATGGCGCTGTAAAGAAGGTTATACGCTTGGACGGTTTATAGTTTATTGTTGTAATACAGCAGAAATGTGGACGATACACGACGATGTTAGCCGAAAATTGTGTGTAATTAAAAATCCCTAGGCGGTTAAAATACATTCAACCACAATAACATTTATAGAAATATAAAAATTGTATTGAAAATACGATTAGATGGCGTATTTATGGGATAATAGTAATAAGGTAGCACATATATCGAGCAGTATGTGTTATGCATTTTATGTGACATGCCCCTGTTTTTACGTTTGTTGTAAAGGAACGAATATTATTATTTTTTATCGTGTGTTCACTGAATCAAATGCTGCAACGATTGCTCGCAAAAATTTCCAAGTTTTTCTGTATTATTCCGTTTATATTCCTTTAGTTTGATCAACGTGACGTTGTTCGGCCTTCTTGTAACTAAATATTTAGTGTGATACGCTATACCGAAATTATCACATTATTGAACATTTGGCGATAATATCTGTTGAAGGGTAGACAAATGAAAATTGTGGCTGGGCAAACGCGGACAAGATGCGAATAAACGGATGCAGTTTAATCTTTGTAAAAATTCCCTCTTTCTCTCCTAATCGAGGTTCTACTGTGTACGTACAATTTAGCGTATTATTGCCGCGATCATATTTTATTTTTTTATTTCAAAGCTTGCGATTCCGAACATTATGTTTTCTCCGTAATCGTTTCAAGTGTGATAGCTAACTGACGTATACAGGTTGTGTAAAAAGGTGTCCGATACTCAAAGGGCTTATAGTGCCGACCGGGAGAAATAAATATCGACATAGTTCTAAAAGTAGCCCTTTCGATGTAAAATCAATTTTTATTTTTTAGCGTGCGATATCTTGAGTGAGACTCCTCGAAATATATCGAATATCGTCGGTAGGATCGAAATAACATAATCGCGAATTTAGTCAAGGATGAAAAAATGCGTTTCGTAGGTCAAATTCGAAGGGTGCTGTGTATTTGTTATTTCCACTTTAGAATAGTAAAGGGACATTGTTAACCACACAAATAATCTTTGTTGATATTAGTAATAACTTTGCTGAGTGGAGGATAGTTCACCCAGACTTTAGAGATAAGCTTGTAATAATAAACATACATCGTTATCGTACAAGGATCGTGCATGTCATTTCTCGCATCATTCCCGCCTCCCATTCGCACTCAACAACTGGCGCTAACTGGATTTAATCTACGGATTCCAACTAAACTCTAGAAGAAACAGAAAATACGCACGAAAACGTGACCAACGCTAGAAAGATCAGCACGATCCACGACTAAAATCATCAACGCGCTTCTGATATGCAGGCGCTGGAAAACCGACCTTTGGTCCTTCAACTGCCAAGACTGCTTCGCATTCTGATTTTTCTTCATTCAACTGTGAGCATGCACGATAGTTTGGTTAACCCCAAAAAAATAATTAGAAAAAGTTTCACAGGTATCGGTTGGTCGTCGAAATGGACAAGACGACCTTAACCAAGCTTGCTGGTGCCCGAATAGTAAAAAGAACTAAATTCTCATTTTCAAGTATTACAATCGTTTTTGATGTATCGTGTATGTGTCTCGTACATATTCCCTAACATAATGTACCTCGAGAATTTTCAACAATAATTCGTTAGAATTATGGATGAGCTCTAGTTATTGGTATTAATAGCATAATTAGTATTATAAAGTATTTGTTCCTTTTAATATATTCTATGTTCTACGACTCTTCGCTAGTAACGAGACACGTGTCTTTCTTTCGTTTTGAAGTCAAATCATCTCTAAATCAACAAGGAGACTGAATTTTAGTAGGTAAGTGCGTAGTTGTAAACATTTCTCTTCTTCTAAACACTCGCATCTAAATTTAAGTGGATTTTGCAGCAAAATTATAATCAATTCAACGTTTTCATTGCCTTATTTATTACAATACATTCTTTATAATTCAAGTTGACAGTAAACAAAATCCTGAATACACAGATTCAGTGAGCTAGTAATCGACGGTCATTGAATCTTTCGGCATCGATGTCGATCAAGATTCAAAGCGAATGTCGAAGAGCGAAAACGGAAGAAACAGAAACGTAAATGTACGTGTTCATGATATAAATTTGAATGCTCTGAACGTTAACCCATCAGAACGCATTTATTGTCTACAGCAATGTGAAACACGGGACATTTCAACTGGCGATCAACGTTTTCTAACAATATTTTGATCCCTGCGCCTATTATCGGCAGAAGGTCCTCGATCGATTCGAAACTCGATAAAGTAACCGGCAGGTGGGCGAGAAGGATCGCAAAGAGAACACTGCTGACAAATGTTGCACTTATCAACCGGTTCTTCATGGTGCTCTTTAAAAGTTGATTTATCTGTTGAAAGTAATTCTTTGTTTTCTTTAGCATTAACTATATTCGAATCGATAATTACAACAGTTTTTATCCTACTAGAATGTATCTATAAAATTAGGAAGTAATATAAACAAGTTAATTTCAATTATATTTTAGTCCTTTTAGTCAATTAGATTTAGTTCCTTAGAAATCTAAGTGTAATACTATTTGCTATTATCAAAAAAAAACAAAACGATATTTTCGAAAATAGGAGTTCCATAAGTAAGGAAAGTAGAGATTTCACAATGACTCGACTATTGAGCAAGAATAAATTCTGTGCATCTGTTCGAATTTATTTGAATAATGACAGAATTAAAACCACTGATATTAATGACCAAATTTATACCTACCGATTGCTGAGAGAAGCGGATATTTCGCGTATACTCATATTCGTATCAACTGAAACTTGCAATTTGGAGTAACTGCGCGACTGTACACGAATCTCTATATATAGGCGGCTTTCGAACACGTAAAGTCCAAACTACGCGATACAATACCCGATAAACAATTTTTCAATTACGAACGAGAGTTATGAATTCGCGATGACCTTAATCGTTTCCTTGCAATAAGCAGCTGCTCGCACGTTAATATTCGCACTTCCTTTAAAACGAAACAACTTTTCTTCTGTAAAGTCAATTCACATCAGAGACCAGGCCACACACCACGGACAGGATGGCACCCAGATGTCTGCATATCCTTGGCGCGCACCCTCAATAGTCTTAAGTGCCCACCAGGGGGCCTTGGCATTTTTATAGTTAAGGTCCTTCGGACCAAGCGAGTATTTCCTGTCTTAAATTTCCCTTTACGTTTATTGTCTACCACGTGTTAGCTTAGAAAGTTGGTTTTCTCCACATCTGGTATGTTCCGTTGGCAACTTTCTCGCGAGGGCGGCTAAAACCCCTCCTGGTCCACCAACCTTCTTATTATCCAATCGGAGACGGTGTCTACTACCCTCACTTCCTTAACCAAAATTGTCATCAACAAATCCGATAGTCCCGCGTCCTTAGACACACCCACCCCTAGCTTTCCTCAGACACAGTATCGTCAGTAAAACTTCACTTATTCTGTATCCTTAGAATAGTCAACATATCTATATCGGTCTCTACCCTTATAAGTCGCTTACTTAATGTATTGTTGTAACTAAGTCTTACATAACGTGGTTGGAGTGAATTGTGATTTACGCTAATTCAGTGCGTGTTACATTGTGATTGGTGAATTCACAATAAAGGTTGATTAAAACAAAGTTAATTGTTGTGTTACGACTCAACTATATTTTATTTTCACCAACCAACCCTAAAAATTACGTGACACGTTCGTGGACGAATGTATTCGTTGACCGTTCGTATCGTCGGACGATAGTTGGTCGCATTTGTTCAGTCGTTTCGTAATCTCGATTTAATCGTCGAAGACAAGTCGAAATTTTCTCATCGCTTGTTCTTTGCGCATTGAGTCATTACTCTTCCTCGTAAATCTGTTACTCAGGGTAAATTAATAAAGTTGAAAAGCGCGGTATCAGCGATATCGGAAACGTATTGTTATTTCCTTAAATTGTGTCAATATTATCAGCAAATAAGTATCTTCTTACTTAATGTATATGACTTTTGAAACATTGAAAGATTATTATTACTCGTCTACTTCAATATTGATTAAGACATTTCCTTAATTGTGGTTAAACTCATGAAACATTTCCTACTTGTGTGAGAGACTTTAAATTGATTCGAAGTAGTATTTTACAGGAAACTGATGAAACTAATGAGTTAGATATTTATATGATTAAAACTCATTTGTATTTTTTAATTTTTTTACCATGTACCATGATTTTTGGTACACTCCAGTTTGAAAATACTTGTTTTTAATGTATATAAATAGAAGTACGAACTTCCTGATAAGTTGAATTCGCGAATCCTTACCACCTATTTACTGCAAGAATTCGAATGGCTTCGAGGACTAAGAAAGCTAACACTAGTGATGTAGAGTTTTCCTAGAAATGAGAATAACTTCAACATGAATAAAAAAGAAAAATGAACGGATTATAGGTTGGGCTAGAGTAGCAGCCGGCCGAAACTAAATTTTCAAGCAATCTGTTGACGTATGAAATGTTGCACTGTCTTATCCGTATGTTCGTCACATACATAGTAATAATTGAAATCAGTAGACATACATCTAACCCATTAATCTAATCCAATCTACGGATTTGACCCATTTATCATTTTTTTTATTTATATTAAAGATGACTAGCACCAATGAGTTAAATTTAGGTAAAAAATACAGTCACTTGTGTGCCAGAATTATAGAAAGAGTAGAAGGGTTGTATCTGTACATCGAATAAACAAGAAATAAAGCGGATATCCAGGAATAACTCATCAGCTATGGAATCCAAAAAACTAATTTTAACTTAAAAAAATGTTGCCTCTCTGCTTGTTTGTTTGTTCGTACTTGCATCACGTAAAAACTACTGAACAATTTTCGATCGGGGTTTCTCCGTTATATAGCGTAGTGTCTTGGAAAGAAAATTGGATATGTTTCATCTCGACCCGTTTTGTAGAAGCTGAGAAACAGCCTTGCATTTGAATTGTATCCGCTCCAATGTTTGATCGTCGAGCAACGATGGTTATTGTTTATGTCGTGTTTGTTCTGAAATCGAACCTTCTTCTAATTTAATATTTCTTACTGCGGAAAATAATTTAACTTTTAGTACAAAGAATATATAGCTATTTCATTCATAGAAATTCATCTGCTTAAAAATTGTTCCGTATATTAGTTGTGCGTACCGAATATTTTACATACGCTGAAAAGCTAAAAGTTAATTATTAAATCAAATAAATTAAATTTGATCGAAGTTTTCTCAGGACGTTAACATATTTCGATAACATATTTGAAGTTCATTGAAATCGGTAAAGTGCGCTATTATTTTCGAATAAAAATGCCAATAATATCGACTACGATTCACTAGCCGTTGTATTATAGACGGTTACGCACGGTTACAGTGTAAATCAAGAGCATTTCAAACTTTTCCTCGTTACTCTAACTCATGATGCTACGTGTTATTCTTCGTGCATTGTCCACGTGCACGTTATGCAGAAGATAACACGGGACTATTAATATCTTGTGTACTCTCTGAATGGGGTAGAGGTATCAATAATAAATGTTTACAAACATTCCATGAGGTACAACGACCGTACAGTAACACGAGAAAATTTACGAAGATGTAGCATTAAAAGGAATAGCGCATATCTTTCAGTTTGAGCACAGTTGCTGTTCGCGTAAATGTTTTCATTTTCCTGTTATTATGTAGTCATACACGCAAAAGTTGAAAATACGGCGGAAAATCTACTTTAATAAAAGATAGAAAATATCAAACATCGTTAGTTTGCAGGTTCTTAGAAATAACATCATTTATGACAAGCACTAAAACAAATTCTGATAAATCCACTAATAATGAAAATATTTCGTATAGCAATTATAAAATGTTGAGGTTATTCGATGTGTAAACAGAAAAAACACGTGGATAAATTGTAAGGTAGAAAAATATATTTAAATAGAAGTGAATAAGTAAAATACAATTTGAGCTGGTCCAGATCCGCACGCTAGCTGTGTTATCTAATAACAGAAAACCCCGAAGCCAACGTCGCCTGTCTACTGTTTATGGCCTGACTTCGTCGCAGTCTTTTGTCTACGCGCTGTCGATGGCTTCAGTGCTTGAGAAAACTAAAAAAGACCAGATGTAGAGTTTTCTTAGAAGTGGTAACCACTTCAACATAAAACGTAGACAAGAAGTTAGTAGATAGGGGCGTTAAGATTAGGCGAGGAACACTTGCGTTTCTTTCAATGGATTTGTACAATTTATTGTTAATTTATTATTAAATACTACAAAAAATAAAAATATAATATTATTGTATTAAACGGTGCAGTTCATTATTTGTTATGGGAATATTTTATACACATTAAAAAGTTATTGGTTCAGATGGAGTAACAGATTAAAAATAGCACGAATGCACCTAGTTATCCCAGTTTTTTGAAATAATATGGTCGTTTCTCCTCGACGAAATGATGGGTAAGAGTAATGAAATGAATTGAATCACGTGCCACTCGTAATTTCGATTCGAACCACATCTATATACAGACGTTTCGTTTATCGTGTCCGCGTTTAATATCTTCGTTACTTCTGCAGATACAGAAAAATGTACGAGTCAAAAGTTATTTGGATTAATACATATTATTGTGATTCGTGTTCTACCCTCAGAGCCATTTTTTTCCGAATTTTCAAGGTCATCGACGATTTTCCAATAGCAGTAACATATTTTTATCATCGTACTATTGTAGCTAATAAAACATGGATTTCAGACATGTCATTGAAATAACCTAAAGTAAAAAATTCATGATAATTTGTAACGACATGAGAAATTAAGCATTTCCCACTCTTTGGCCCAAAATTATTGTCATTTTGCAAGCAATGCCCACTACTTTCGAGATTTTAATAAATTGTGTTCTTAAGTTCGTTTGATGACGCTTCGTTTATAAAGATTATAAACAGCATACGAATCGAAACACACGCACAGTCGACTCAAGATATTAATCAAGATAATCGGTCGAAAGTTCTGCCATCTTATCTGTCTTGCTAACATCGACATGTGCAGTCGACCAACTTTGCGGTGACCTTCGTCCAGCGGGTCTATGGCGACGTATTCCCCTTGTGCGGAGGTAAAGAAGTTAGTCTCAGGGTGGGCAGTGGTTTGACAACAGGGCGGTCCCGCCAGCTCAAAGATCCTTCGGGATATGACTTTATAATACTTTTCTAGCAAGCAAATGAACAGTGATCGATGTCTGACAAGACGAATCTTTACCAGGTGTCTGCTTCGCTGTATCATAAAGACACCGCGTTGCATTCTTTGACAGTTTTAGTAGCTGAAAATACCCATATCGACGAAGATTACAAATTACGAATTAAAAGAAAGATTAAAAATTCAAATATGCAAATTATCTGGTTTGTATGAAGATGCTTGTGCGTATTTTTACGTACGTAATATACAATGATGATTGTTACTGGGTAATTACTGTTTCATTGTTGGCAGTTAATAACAAAGTAATAGGATTCTTAGAGAGAATGATTCATCGAAACTATTCGTTTGTACTAATTATTCCATGGAAATCAATTGGTTCCAATTGATTAGCACGATCAGTTGCAACGATTCAGCTACCTAAGCGGTAAATGGGTCTATTTGCGACATATCACAATACATCAAACGTGTTTGGAGATACATTAATTCAGCGACTATGAAAATAGCTGTGTGATTGACCCGTGTAATGTGGTTAATTCGCATGACGATATGGACCGTATGAAAATTCAAGCGCGCACCGTCAATGGGGTTTAATGGGCCAAAACCGGAAAATAGCGATGTCATTGCATGCCAGTGCGCTTACTGCGGCGATTATGTCAATACTGGTATTGTATCATATGCTGCATGCTATATATTTATCAAATAGGGCAATTTTTTTAAAAGACCGACTTTATCGGAACTGTAGCCTCATTTTTCACCCGTATAACGTTAAACAAAAGTTATAAGTCAAAGATTAAGAAATTGCTGGATAATTTGATAATTGAGAAACAATCGATGACTGGTACGAAATATTAGTATAGAAATGCACATATGTATATATATTTCTACATGATACGAAAGAAAAATTGTTTGACAAAGATCGAAACTACGCAACAAACTCTTTTTATTTAAGTATCCGTTTTGGAAGAAAACTAAATTTTCAAATAGTACAATGTACGAAGCGAAATATAATTCCATGTATAAATACACGCAAAAATCAGGCCTTCGAGTGTAGTTACGTTATAGTCATGAGAGACAATTTTATTGTAATATTTCTATATTATTTTGTGAAACCGAATTAGATACTTGACAGAAACTGATTTTATCTAAAGCATTTGATGGATCATTCGTTAATCAAAATATTATATTTTCATTTCCACGAAATTATTATCAAGGATTATTTATAGATGTCTATCATAGATTCTTCCAATGAAATACAATTCACAACAAATTACGTCACGCGCGTGACAATTGGCACAAATCAAGCAGATAATAATCTATCGTTATAATCTACTATTAGATTGGAAACTACTTCATATTCTGGTAAACATTTGTATACAGGGTGTTCATTTGAAAATGTCCAATTATCTCGAGAACTATGCATTTAAAAAAAAATTTTTTGAAATAAAAACAATGCAACTTGTCTCTCACTTTTCAGCCCATTTCAAGGTAATTTGTAAGGTAGAAAACCACACTTTTTTCTCATTCTTCGGGAAAAAAGAAAAAGTTTTATAAGAAAGACCTTTATCGGACTTTGTCTTAAAATGATATTTGTTCAACTTTTATCTGTACAACTTTTTTTATACACAAAACATCGGAATAAATGTGTTTAGAATGTCCTCACTTTTCCTAAAATTACCAAGATTTTGAAAACATTTTATAATGCTTCGTTATTTGTGTATTTAAAAGGTCTCGTGAAAAAGTCGAATTGTTAGTGATTGTACACTTTAATCTCTTCCGCTGCTTTGGAAATAACAAAAACTGAAATAAATGTTTATCTGAACAAATACCCTTTTAAGATGAAGTGCGATAAAGAAATGTTTTCTATACGAGCTTTTCTCTTCTCTCGCAGAGTAAGAGGCTGTAAAGGAAAAATATGATCTCCATTTTAAAAGACCAAGTTGACCCTTGAATGACTTTAAAAAGGCTAAAAAATTAATAACGAGCAGCACGGTTGCTCTGCGTGGTTTTCGAGATAGTTGGACGTAAATTTTCCAAATGAACACCCTGTGTAAAATCCGGCGCATATGCATAGTACAACGTTCAGCGTCTATAGAAATTGATATATTCGATTCAAGAAATCCTCTATCACTTTTTTTAGATAGCCGGTAGTAATTTTGAATATTACGATGCAGTAGCAAACCTATGTAGAATATCAGTAGCAAAATATTTTACTTGTACTAGAACTTTTCGAATATTAAATTTTCTTTCGAGTTAGTATAACATTATTAGATATTCTAAAATATCAATACGCATTTTTAACAATTTTACGATTATTTCAACTGTTGTATGAAATTTTGTTATTCATATAACGATCTATAGACAGAACGTTAATAGCTAGTTATATTTTTTGACGAATTATTAAAATTTGCTACTAGTTGAAAAATATGCTACGTTTGTTTCTAAATGCGAGAATACGATATGCACAATGGTCTTGTAAGATTAAATCGTTTCTTTAAGCGATTTATGAAAATTTGGGAAAGATGCGATCGAAGAAGGTATACACGTATATGTACTTCAAATGCAATGTACTTAATGGACGAATAGCGAAACACTGTTTCATGGGTTTACCGTGAAAGCATTTTCGAAAGCCCCATTACGAGAACCGTAGCTTGAGTTCTCTCAAGAGCACCATTAATGGACCATAGTGTATCTTCATTTCATTTAGGCTAGGTTTCCAGCAAAGCTACTGTTCACAATGTATTTATTTGCAACATCTGCTTTACTTTTTTTTTTAAATTTATAACAATTCTCTTAAACTATCCATCACGAAAGCATCCATCTTGAGCTATATTTACGTTGTTTCGTGTAGATTTTAATATAAAGCACAAATGATAACAAAGATTTTATAATGTATTTCCATATATTATTTTTGAAGTTTCATGGAATCATAATGATTAATAATTATTTAATCGTGTTGAAACTATCGCAGTGAATCTTATTATAAGTATATGTATATATGTATATTGCAGTAAGTAGCTCGCACGGCAGGGACATTAAACAGTTTACCCAATGACCAGGGTAAGAGTAGTCTCGTTACCCTGTACAATTTTCTATATTATACTGCACGATACTGGCTCGAGGAAAAATCTTCTCCCTCGCGAGTTCGTGCGAAACTACTTCAAAATAGCGCATTTTCTGATATTAACCTCAAGGCGAAGGGCTGCAATCTTATTTTTACTGATGTCGTCTGCATACTAGGGCGTTTAAGTGTACGCAGTTTTTTAAGGCTTTTGTGTTTTAAAAGATCCCCAAAAATTCTTGGATAGTCTTCCAAGTTTCTAGAATGTCGTCCGGTAGCTTTTAGTTGTCACACGTCGTCATAATTTTTTAAGTAAATCTAAATGTTTGGGAAAATTACTTAAAATTACTGGGTTTGAAAATGACCCTGTATGCAGATGGGTCTTAAAATATTTATCCTACAAATACCTACAAATTGTAGAACCTACAAATATAGAAGATATTTAAAAAAGCATTACTAGACGACAAGAATCGGTCAACCTGTATAAACGTGGATCGAAAATTCAATTACTTTGAAGCGACCCTGTATGTCAGAAACAAATGATTACGGTATAACATCTGCACCTTGATATTAGTTTTTATACTACGCATTATACATATACATGTGAAACCTTTCTACACAGTCCGAAATTCTTTCTCAAATTACATTAAATTTATTAAGCAATTTTTCACGCGGTAATCGTATTAACTTTGCAGAGAGCATACTGGCGGGTGCTATTCTACATATGTAATTCACTTTACTCTTATGAGTGATATCCAGTGAATCCAAGCTACTAGTTAAATAATCTAAAAGCAATTAAACAAATTATTCCTTAGCGTTATTTTCCAAATTCAATTAAATTACCATAACGTGGTGTCATTCTGATTATTTTATTTTCGGTTAACATTTTCGGTTTCTGTGTATGAAATATTTTTAGATTACTGAAATTCACACGGACCATTTAATAAGAAAAACTTATTTCGTTAATTGTATAGAAAAGAGGACACTTTGTCACTCGAATTAAATTTAGTTTCCATTTTCGCTTTGTTCTGGTAGATAGGTGGCCACATTTTTATATAGCGATCGATCTAAACTTGGCTCATCTTTACATACATTCACGGGCGTACGTAGTGTCCGGATATATGGCCGCCAATCGGGGGCGTGCTTGGTCCTATATCCGGAAATGCGACTTTCCGAGAATTGGCCCACGTTATCCGACTGCTGTTCACTGTGCCGTGGGTGCATCAAGGGCAAGAGCGACAAGTAGGCAGTGCGAGCGAAACAGAATAGATAGAATGTAAAACGATACTGTAGAATTAGGTCGTTTCTTATTCTCAATCACTTATTACATATGTGTGTAGCTCAATTAAAAATTGTGGGTCAAATATAGTCATGTTTGGTATCATTTTGATCGTTTGAACCTCGATAATCCGACTATGGCCATCTCGTCACGATATTATAAAAAGTGGAACGTATTTTATTTTTCTTAAGTATTTTCTCATTATATCTTCAAATTCGAGACTATGTGTTCTATATGAGTACGAAACTACTGTACCACCAAACATATTCTGTGTATAACTCAAAAACTAAGGCCATTCGTGCATTTTTTGTTTTATTTACAGATTGTTAAAAATGGTTTCAGGTTGGATTATATCCTCCCTTAAAGTTTTTAAAGCACTACCGCCGGTTTCCCAATGTAGCGCAATCGTAACACAAATTGTATCGAAGCTTTTTGCGAATATCTTAGGTGCTAAGACCGAGTGGCGGTGTAGGAAAAAATCGTTCACACTGTTGACAATATATTTCAAGATCGTCAAAATCTGCTCTTTTCTGCATAATCACAACACTAAACAAATTCAGCATGTGGCATGGTTAGATTTACATTTAGCTCCATTGTTTGGTTCAGCTAGTTTTAAAGTGGAATTAAAAGTACTCGTAGTTGTTTGCTACTCTTTTCTCGCGATATTTTGTTTATTTAAATAGCTCGTTTCTATATAAAGTACATGCTCGCTTATCGGAAACTCCTTTATACGAACTAGTTTTTGTTTACCGTCGGCAGCTGAGTTTCTATTATCCAAATTACGTTCACTTAACTTAATTATTTTCAGCTATACGAATGTATATTCTGAAATTATACAGAAATTTTAGAGAATCGAAATTATTGCTTCACCTTAATTATCCTGTGTTAATTTCTATCATAGAGTCTCATAGCAGTAGCTAGTGGGGAGTAGCCTCTATTATCTAAACACATGGGTTGTCGAAAATATTTTGTCTTCTACGAACTTCTACGCTATTGAAGTTTGGAAAAATTATAGATACCGATCACGCTGTATTAAACTAAGTAATAATGGAAGAAAGGAATTTCAGTTTGTAGATTTTTAATTAATCTACTGCTTTACTCATCAAATATAGGATATTATTACAGCACATACAGCATTACAGCAATTTGACATTGTGAATTTTGGTCTGCATACTATGGTCGCGTTTTTCAATTATGAAAATGTTTAAAATAATTGACTCTTTTGGATCAAGCCTTTTTATCGTCATAGGCACTCATAATTTTTTCGTTATTTAACATTATTCGTACTGTTTCTTAGTTGTTATAGTTAATTTCAGCACGTTAATTTTTAACGCGTCAAGGTGTAAGAAAGTTGATCTACGCTACAAATACTTGAAGCAAAATAAAATATGAGCATTTGGTAGCAAAGTTTCCAAACGTTCAGACTAAAAGAATAAGGATAGATCTAATTGATATTCATGACATTCTTATAACATTTAATCGCGAAATTAATTATACGTGATCACGTCTCGAACAGAGCATACTTTCGAAGAAACTGTAGGCCATTCCGTATGTAGTTTTACCGTATGGCCGTTCTGCTGGGCAGAACCATCGATTGCAGTTTCTCCAAAAGTGCCATTAGTGGGTTAGAAAGTGCTGCAGAGCTGTGTGGAAGAAGGTTGCTTCAGGGCCATTGCGATTTTGAAAACTTGGACGATTGCAATAACAATTCAAGGAAGCTACGGTATTATACCGAATAGTCTACTTCTGAAAGTAGTAGCAATGGCTTTTCGCCGAGCGGAAATTCGGACGGGCTTCATGAAGTAAATCGGGAATTTACACTGGCCAAGAATAATGGATAATACACGAGTAACTGAGAGGCGAAGTCGTTTGATAAATGGCTTTTTCATGAGTAAACAAGTTGGGAAATAAACCTTCGTGTAAAACATAAGACAATTATAAAATGGAAATTGCCGTAAATACATTCCTACGTAAGAAGAGCTTTCTACAGTCAAGAACAGAAATTGCATGTCATTGATTTAGTGGCAATAATTGGCTCATACATTTATTAACCGTCTGCAAACGAAATGAACACGTCGAAATAAAGTTTTAATACTTCGCGGTTTATGACTATACATCACACAATAATTGTACATTAAAGTTGGTAATTAGCGCGAATATCATCGAAATACGATTAATGTTAAAAGATTCAATATGCAATATCGATTAAAAGAATCTCGCTGAATTTTCTGTTTCCTGCATATGTCTTTCTCCACGGCCAGCAATCGATCATTTTCCTGGCATGATATTATTAACTTTCTATTAGATAACGTTCACACTTGATAAATTTTTGTTCAAATAATTATTTAGAGAGTCATTTGTTATTTAAGAGTTGAAATGAAAAACCAAAGTAAATTGTTTGTTATTTGGCAAGTATAAACACACTACTTAATATAGTGAAATTAATTGTTATTTATAAATAGAATTCTATTTTTTATTATTAGCGCAGCCAGAATAAAATACTATTATTTCATTTCGATAATTATTTGTTTACTGTAACAGTGGGTACATAAATATTTCATTTGCCGATTTTCATACAGTTGTAAGAAATTTCAAAATGCAAAATTGTACACAATGCACGTGATACGAAAAAATATATAGAATGGGCAATATATAATACTTTTTATAATACATTTAAAATTTTTTAAATTGCGCTCTCAAAAATATGCAGTTGCATAAAGATCGGCAGTCTACTTATGACACACGCGCATGTCAGGCAATAGCCGTATCGTATAGTATATATATATATATATCGGGCGTACTATCCGTTCTGATATTTTCTTTGTACTGATACTTTACTTTATAATTTACATTAAACAGAACGCTGCGAATAGCGGCGAAACTGTCAGGTCTGTCACTTCGCTTAACTATGTCTGTCACTTTAATATTCTATTTTTGTATTGCAATTATTTATATTACCACTGATTATTGTTATTATTATTCCCATAGTATCACACCATGTTTACTAACAAACTTCAATCGACTAACATAAATGGCTAAAACCCACCTTACAATTTT
>NW_022884180.1:0-19527 GCF_011952255.1 Bombus vosnesenskii | reverse complement strand
AGCAAATATACTGGTTTTTTAAATTAAGCTTCTTTTTATACAGAGTTACAGATTATATTAATTTTATATAGAATATATTTAAGAAAGATATTTAATTTTTTGCTAGTTAAGTATTGATCGATTAAGTTACTGTACCTTTGTTCCGATAAATGCGTGCCATTTCCTCGAATCTAATATCATAGCAAATGCCAATACGTATTTTGCAGCCCTTCACATCGAACGTCGTTAGGGAGTTACCAGGACTGAGTGAATCACTCTCTCTTAAAGTAACCTTATTAGGAATGTCGGTGTCGAATAGATGTACCTAATAACATAAAAATGTAGTCCCTAATTCTATTGCTGCAACTTTTGTAATTTAATATCAAAGTTACCAACTCCTAAACTTTAATTATTTTTTATTTAATAACTGACAGCGTTTTTATCACTTTCTTTTATTAAAAATCTTATCATTTAATAATGTTTAAAAGGAGAAAAAATAAGTATAATAATATTTTAAGTATGTGAAAAATTTATACAACAACAAACACATTACAACAAAAATGGGCGTTTCCCGTATCATAACGTATTTTATAAACCGTAAATTATAGAATTGGTTATAGTATACGTATGTACATATGTATATTCCTAAATTATTCCTAGATAGAGTCACTTTCTTCACCCCAATATTTTCAAATTCAAAGCCATAAAGGAATATATTACTTACCTTTCGGTGTCTTGCTATCAAAGTTCCATCGGGACCCCAAATAGTACAGGTATTGTACAATTTATCGTCCTCTATTTCAGGCATCGTACCACCAACTACATAGATGTTGTTTTCTTTAGCTGCGTTCGATGAAGCAACGCTCGTTTCACCATCAGGAATACTTTCGGCGTATTTTCGAAAGTACTCTGCATTGCAATATTTCAATTAATGAAAAATAACTGTCTTTTGTTCCAACCATAAATTAAATTGAAATGTTTGCCAGTTTTTTATTTTTTCAATTATTAAAATAACTAAGTTTTATATTTCGACTTAATTAAATATGCAATTACTTAGCTAATAGTATATATAATAAATTGTTTCTACAGGTTCAAAATGAAAAATGAATATTTAGAAATATTTAATTACGACAATGCTATTTGTGTTAGCATCAGTGGCTTGTTACTCAACGACTTTGCTAGTACTTTTGAAACATAAAGTTAGTTTTCAATTAACGCTTATACTAGAGGCGGAATTATAAATGCAAAATAATTGATAATACTAATTTATAAGTACCTAATTATTAGTATCTTAAAAAATATATTTATACAAAAATCACGATAATCATGAAAATGGGGAAATCCTATATTCTCGACTCAATTCACAATCTTTATGGAAGTATAAACGGTAAGGTAATTTGTCTACTTTTACTTTTCTATATAGTTGTTACACACATAGTAAATTATTGAAAAAAAACAAATTATTACGTATTCCATATGGTGAATTAAAGCATTCAGGAAGAGCTATAATATCAGCATTGTGCTCTTTTGCGCTAGAAATGTAGGAAACTGTCCGCTCTACATTTTTGCGTTTTACTTCATTTACTTCAAGTTGTACCAACGCCAAGCGAAATGCTAAAATGTTGGAAAAGTTAAATACATTCGGTTATATATTTCCCATACTTTTTATCTATAAATACTTTTTACATAGTGAATACTTACTCGACATCGTTCGCACTACTTGTTTAGCGATGTTTGTAAGTATCATAATGTTGAGGTTATGTATGGTACTACTCAATATCAACATTACGTAAGCAATGCGCAGGGATTTTTAATAATTCTTGGTAAAGTTTAGGACATTAATTTTGATGTAATTGTAAACATTATTTGTTCACAATTTGTTCATTTACTTTGCAACAAAAAGAACGTATCTGCAAGCGTGTTAATCGGATAACGACGAACTTCATTTCGCAAACACCGACACGTGAAACATTTTGAAGTTACGTCGACGCGAGAGTAATTGGTTCCCTTAAATTACTCAATTTCCATTTCTTTCGCCATGTATATTCGAGTATTGCATTTGAGTTGCAGAGCAGTCGAAAGTAGAGGAGCACCTCGCCGATATATCGACAGGAACATGAATTTTTTTTCATAGGGCGAATATTTTTTCCATTGAATTATTAAACCGAGGCAAATTTTCAAACTCAACCACTTAATTTAATCGTTTTACATAAAACATTTCAATCTGTTTTCTTCTAAATACTTTACCTATATTTCATCTGGCTGAATATTCCATATTTTTAAAGCTTGTTGATAATTACAAATACGTAATTATCATACTGAAGCTAGAAATTTGAAATAAAATTGCTCTGCGCGAAAGGAAATAATTCAACGTTTTATATATAGCTGTTAAATGATATAATAAGTTTCAGTAAAATAGCTTCACTAAAATTTGTGGTTTTTTTCCTTTTCTATTTTTTTTCTTCTTTTTTTTTGGTTTTATGTGTTCAAGGGCGAACGTTCTCTCTCATTTCTTGTATTTTTATGAGGAATTTAGCCTTTTTACACCACGAGAGCCTCAACGTTTTCATTTTCTCGCCTACGCTACGCTCGTTAAACACGTTCTAATGAGACCATGTGCTGACATTGCGAGTTTTATTATTTTCGCATAATAATTTATCATTTTAGATTTCAAATATTACATTCATACCTTTTTCGTTGTAAATTTCTTTCTCTATTTAAACAATTTACCATTGTTGCTACAATAAATCAATTAATTTAATTAATTGATCAGTTTAAACTTAAAATATCATTTCATAAGTTTTCGTCACTTGAATCTAAAACAACAGAAAACGGTATACCCGCATCATACATAGAAAGGAGATTAAAACGCTAGAGTGATCATATTCAACGATCACAAAACGATAATAGGACATTGTGTTTCTTCTGACGGGCATGAAATTGTCAGGAGATTATGCCATAAATGAAATTGGAAGCTGGCTGGTCAAAGGGATTAAACTCGGTTAAACTCAATTGTGCTATATTGCACAAAGACTTGAGAACTGCTACCAAATATCTACTAGCTTAAAAGTGTGCTGATTACACCTTACAAATTGTAATTATATTTCAAATACAATCTCCCAAGTAATAAGTAAATTAAATTAATACTTTATCTAGAATCTGTGATACATTAATATAACAAAAATACATTTCTTAAATTATTCATTAATTTGCAATGTAATTAGAATATTATCTTTATTTTCTGGTGTCTTTATTATTCTTAAAAGATACGCTGCTTGTTTGCAAATTTAACACTACGTATGCTATTAATAAATCATTTTATATTTAATTTTGCAACCTTCAATCATTGTTAAAATTGATTGATAATACCGTTGGTTAATAGAAATTTGAAAATGCTCTCGTTTCCACTCGATTAAAAGGTAATTGCACAAACTGTCACAGTGTTGACTACAAATCACGTGTGTCGTTCTATGAAATTTATACACAATAGTATTTATTCTCGTTTTAATTTAAAATGAAATATGTTATTGTATGAATAGCAGAATGTTCAAATAATTGAAACAACTTTTTGTCCTCTAATTAATGATTCCCATTTAAAAAAATTTAAGAATTTTAATCAAGAAGATTTTGAAGTCTCGGTCTAAAATGACCAAGGATTGAAACAGAGAATATTTTGATGCCAACAAATACATATTCTTCAGATATGAAACAAATGTGATAATAAAAATCGATGTACATGAATGAATGTTGAAATATTGGAAAATTGTATAATTATATCCATTCTCTGTTGCGTTTAGGTGTTTCAATTAATGTTTCATCAGAATTTTTATTGAATATTTTAGAGGTACTGGCTGTAAGGTTTTTTTTTAAATTAAAATTAAAATTAAAATTAAAATTAAAATTAAATGTAAGAACAGATTCAAAGTATAACATTTAAAAATTTGTGGTTATAAAATTTACTTGTACGTCATAATTATGTAAGTGAATTAATCTCATAATTAATTAAATGAATTTATTTTATGTGAGTAAATTATATTTATCTATAATAAGTCTTAACTTATTATTAATAATCAGCTAACACTGCATAATACTAAGTAAAGTAACTGAAAATTCTCGACGTGAGAATTAATTATAATTTCAACAAGAAAATAAAAAAGAAAAGAAAAGAAAAGAAAAAAAATTCTATGTAAGTGATTGTTCTATGTAAGTAATTCTATGTAAGTAATTCTATGTAAGTGATTTGGGGCTCGGCCAGTACCTTGGCCTTCTTTGGGATATTCCGAATTATCTGTCCTCTCCGAGCTGCAAATCTGATATCTCAGATGTTAGGGAAACCCCCTGGCCGGTAAGGCACGACAGACAGATGAGACTAAACGGCTGGTGAAGAGGGCAATCATCAACAGAGGGTCACACCGTGCGGATACAATACTGAGGTCTCAATAAAATCTTACAACCGTGGTGTTCAGAACATCAAACTCTGTTTGCATACACCCGGTGCACATAAAGTGTCAAATTACACTAACACTGGATTTATCGAACCTCTTTCACCTTGACCAGTGGCTCTTTAGTTTATGATTTGCAACAGAATCCCTGCATCAACGCAGGTTCACGAAACATACAACTTCACGCACGAAATATCGATTACAGTCAATCGACACTAACAATCAATAATTTGTCTGCGAGATGCTCCTCTGGAAGTTTTAACTATATATATTCCGGTTTTAACTATATATATTTAACTATATATATTAACTATATATTTTCCCTAGGAACAGTAAGATTTTAACGATACAACTTTATCAAGAGATCTTAATGTCATAAACGGTTTCGAAACTTCGTAATTCATATTGTTAAGGAAGAAAATATTGGTAATCTCCTCGAACGACGAGCGCTTGATATTCACAATTAGAACTCGATATCTTAGCTTCTTATAATATCCTAATAAAATGTTATTTATCGATTACAATTGTCCTGTCGTATTTTATTGTGTTTGCTTTATAAATGTGAACTTTATTCAAAAAGAGTTCATCGATATAACGGTATTGAAGAGAACTACTCGAGAAACTATATCTAGCCCTTGGATGGAGGGATTGCTTGCTTCTTACAATCGAATAATTGGAGTGTAACTAGAAACACGAACGGTAGTTTAGCAATGGAGAAGAACTTTAGAACGACAGCAATTTTCTTCTTGTTTCTTTGAGAAAGGCACCGTTCATTTTATGTTTGACGAGAATGGGGTTGTTGGACGAATTTGATTAAAAAGGAAAGATCTTTAACAAATATTCTTCCCATTGATACATTCCTATATTTTTGATTTAATTATTTGAAAATGCAATTTTGCATATACCTATGTGCAATTATATACTATAATCGCAGGCGTTTCTTTAAAATGATGTACTATTGAAACAAGGCAAAATAGCGTCAAATTCTTCGAGATTCAATTTCTCAAAAGAATGGCTCTATTGATTAACCAAACATAGTTCCCATAAGCATATACGTACTTCTCAGAAAAGATAGTTATATCTAGATCAATATTACTCCCCACAGTGACCTATATGTCAAAGAAAAAAAAAGACACATCAAGTATTAAATCATACTACTATTACGTCCACTATCTCTACAAATCCTCCACTCTTGGAAAAATCTATCTTATTCAAACGTAACGTAACTCAAATTAAATCTTTTCCATCATCATAAATACGAAACATTTATAAAATTATCATCTTCGATTATTTACTCAACATCTAGCTAACAAAATCTTCTCCATCGCCGTACCCCTTAATCCTGACCGCGTACAATTAACGTATGAATAGTTAATTTATTGAAATTTAAACGACCATTTTACGCTACTTGTACTCGAATGATTTTAGGATCTTGCTGTATCTCTTGCACAGTGTTATACTGACAGGCGAAAAACATAGAAACGTAACTTCCGATCCACTGATTTACCCTAAACACACGATGATAGGTTATACGGTGGACGCAATACAGAAGCGTTTCCGATGCAATTCGAAGGTGCGTTGTTACAATGGAGTTCATCGATCCATAGTGATTATTTCCCCGCCAACTACAGCCTGTAATAACGGAATAGCCAATAAAGTATATCCTGTCGATTTAATCGTTACCCCCACGGTGCACCGCGCGCACGGAGATCGGATCGGTGATTTTCACGTGATGTTTCGCAAATCGTGAGGCGCTCTCGTGATTCGCGCGTTTTAAGCGTTCCCGCTCTTCCCGTCCGATAGAAAGAGAAAGGGAACAGGGGGTGGAAGGAAGAGGGAAGATACGTGATGCGGGTTCAACCTGCCGCGGGAACCTTTAAAGAAGGTCGGTGCAACGGGAGAGATGTAATTTTAATAAATTGGAGAGCAAGCCATTGTAAAAGATTGATATTCAGATGTTGGAGATGCAGCAGATTTACAACTCGCTGGAATTAAGTTAGTTAAGGCGTTGAAAACCTAACGTCTTTTCAAAGGCGTTTGCCGCGTTTCTTTTCAAATCAAAATACATACATACGATACGAACAATGTATGCGCCTAAAGTTTTAAAGTTAATTTCTATTCAAGGAATGGACTGTTTTATTATAGATTTAGGAAATTGAAAAGAAGCAATTGCTTGTTTCTAAGAAAGAATCGCGAGAAGTACAGTTAGAAACTGTATTGTGAATCACTTTTCCTGGTTTCCGTAACGAGGAAGTGAAAAAAAAAAAACGCAGACAAGTCAGCGTTTACCGCAGCTAAATGGAAGATACGCAGGTACGAGTCGTTACAGTTTTGTCGTTGCAACGATTCCCGCTGCGTAATTTGATAATGAACAGTTGAAAAATAGCAGCGTTGTATCCGTACTCTTTAATATCCCATTATATGGAAGTTAACGACCGGAAAATACACCGCTCGACTACTTGAAGGAAGTAGCTCATGAGCAAGTCTTTTGTATCCTTGCAATGGTATAATTCCTGTAACGTCTCGTTCTCGGAGGATTTATTTCGTTGATTTGTACTTGTTTATTGCTTTTGTGTTTTCATGAATGGAGCATGTCGCGTGCGATTCGTAATATGGTTTTAATGGCGTTTCGACTTCAATGATATCAGCGGCTGATTGCGATTCCCGTAAGAAGCTTCCAATCATTATGTATTTTAGGAACAACAGATAAGGATATTTAGAGAACGAATTAATTATTCAATTGTTCGCGCAAGAAATACCTGTCTCTTTTTCGAAAGTTATAAATGCTGTTTTCAAAGAGTTCCTTAGCTCACCATAAACCAGATAAGAATCTTTGGTTCCGTCTAGAAAAAGAAACCGTCAGATTAAACCGAAAGGGGTTCGGATTATATTTTCTAATCGTATTTGTATATTTCTTTTTACGGTCAGCTTGTCATCCACGTACAATCGAACAGAGAGTCCATTAATTATTTCCCTTCGACTTGTTTCGGGGGGAGCATCTCGGAAGCCATGCCGGCTGACGAGTTCGCTGGAAATCGAAACAGAAGCAAACCAAGACTGCAACCACCTTAACGAACCGCTATTATCGCTGGCAAGGTCATCGGGCAGACCGGATCTAATCATGCTCACGCCGACCATGCTTCCTGTGCACTCGTTCCTCTTTCTTAACGACGTCAACCAGAAGATCGGGTGCTAAAAAATTCGAAATCGAGTTGATTGAAAATCTCAAGGAATATAAAAAAAAAATACGAATAAACAATTTGATATAGAAATCATCCATTTTGGGCAAAGAAAAGAAACAATCAGAAAAAGGAATAACCACAGAAGCTCTGAATTTCATTGCTTCCTAATGGTACTTCCTTGGATATTTTTACATTCTGGAGGCGTGAACGAACTCTGAAAAACAGAAACGACTTCTATCGGATGATCTAAAGAACTACCTGGACACTGAGTATAATTATTCACACGTGCGGATGCCATTTCCGGCATGTTTCTCCATGAAGAAGGTCAGCTTCAGTTTTTGCCACTTGTAGATAGAAGTTGAAGTGGCGGACGTCTTAACGAGGTTGCTAGAATGCCAAACAAATAGACGAGGGAAATATTATGAAGATATATTTATGAATATCTAATTGAGCATTTAATTAAGAACTTAATCGAAAGACCAAAATAAGTTGGTTCTTGAGACCAAGTACCTATCTAAGTATAATAGTCTTTCGTACTTACGGTTTAGTAAGAGGACTCGAGTAAAACGATTACTCGTTAAAAGGAACAATAGAATAATCATGCCTCCGCAGACGGTGGTCTCTGCTTTCATGCCTCATCGCGGAGAATCTCAGCGAAAAAAGTGTCCCGAAGCGTGAGCTGAAAGGTGGCTATGTAGGCTGTCTAGTGAATGCCGTCGCCATGGTGGAGCTGGCGTGTAGCAGCTCCCTAAGTCCAGGAACCTAATCCCGCGTCAGAAAGACAAAATTCGCTACGGAGAAAAGTAAACAAAAATATATATATAGGGAAGAAGAGACAAAGATTAAAGATTGTTAAGAATTAGAGGTAATTTAATGATAAAAGGGAGAAAGAATTGTGCAAAAATTCTACTGGGAAAGAAAAGATAGAAGAAGCCTCCAACGAGAAAGACGTGCTCAGAAGCGAGTCCCGCGTAGCGCCATGTAGAGGAGCAGGAAGAAGCGCAGTCTTCCTCAGGCATTCCAGCGTCGAGTAATGCTGAAGCATATCCTGACGGGGCAACCGTCGTCAGCGGGCTCCAGGCACCAGCACAATGACTACCAGGCGAGTTCGGGCTCGTTGCACGGCGGCCACCACCACCACCATCATTCTGGTCACCAACAGGATCAACAGCAACACCATCATTACAACCAAGATAGCAACGTTCGTGGAACGACAGGGGGAAGCCAAGGATGGGGAGTCGACGTTTACGACTCGGTGGTCCATCAAAGAGCCAACGTGCATCAGGCTGCCACCACGCCATCGTCCACTCACAGACACCCTTTGAATCATTCTCAGTTGAGCGTGAACAATCTTTCTCAACGATTGAATCACTCGCACGCTCTTAATCTGTCCACGTTGTCCACGTCGAAGCATTCTGTGAACAGCGTTAGTCCTGTTGCCGGTGGGAATAACAATAACAATAATAATAATCTGTCGACTACATTGGGGGTGATATCCCCGGCGCCGCTGCACCAGGACAACAGACCTAAAGCGAATGGAGGCTTTGATATCTCGAGACTGTCCAGATTACCCAGTCAGGCGACACCTTCGCCTGCACCTGCTCTTCAGGGTACGACTACCGGGGGACAGTTAACCGGTCCCGGTTCCACGGCGTACCCCTTGAACGCTTCCTGGTCGTCGTCCCTGTCAAGGAATCACCAGGACCACGAGGTTAGCGCGAAAGAGACGTTGACCAGTTTGGGTTTATTGTGTCTAGTGTCGTTGTTACTGGCGCTACTCTCGTTGATCTTCTTGCTGAAGATGTCACCGTTAACGGTGACGCCGAGTAGCCTGATCAGCCCGGAAGAGTATACGATAGTCTACGAGGTGACGTTAGCGCTGTGCGCACTCGCCCTCTCCCTAAACCTCTGCTGCCTCCTCGTGTGCGCTATACAGTTCCTCTTCACTGTGAAACTCGTCAAGACTTCGTATCAAGGACATTGGTGAGTAGAGTTTTCGTTTTATGCCACGCTGGGTAAATCTGTGATTTATAACGCTTTAAATACCTTTGTACATAATCCGTACTTTACTCAACCCGAAGGTCGAACAAGGCGTGAAAAATATATACGTTTAAAGTTTGTATCCTTAAGATACTGTTATCTTTGAAAATTCGGAAGTCAAACAAAATACACAAGGAGAAACTTCTAAAAGTGCAAATAAACGTTGAGATACAAATATCCTTTAATCCGAACTATACATATGATGGAAAAAGGACTCTCATAGTCATCGACATTTTCCCTCCTAAATGTCAACAGCATCCATATTTACATTGTTGCTGTTGTACATGTAACTTTTCAAACTTACTTAGGTATTGATAAAGAAAAGAAAAATAAGCATTTTCCTGGTAGCTGGGAATTCGCGGGATTCGCGGTCGAACGATGATTACCATTAATTTCTATAATCTGGCGACGCTATCCTCAATCATTATCCTTGTGCCGGAATATAAGTTCTCATTCGTCCATGCATGGCCTATCTGTGTGCGTCTGGAACAAACGCAGTGTCCCGTATCCCGTGCGATATATCAGAGGCCTGTCTAGTGTTTCTTCTCACGCGGCCTGGAGGACGAAACGCAAAAATTCACATCCTGTACTTGACGTGCAAGCGTTCACCCACCGCGTGTCCCGTTTTTACTGATCAAACACGTGTCTGCAATCACAATACGATACTGTGTGGTGAGATGTATCCGTAAATGCGTATGTTTCGTGACGCGAACCTTGAAAATGAAAATTACACTTTCGTTTATTCCTCGAGCGTCGTGCACGCAGGAAATCGTATAATAATTTTATTAGTAAGATTTTTTTTTTATATAGACTACGCTATATTAATTTGTGACCAAGCTGAAAGATCGTGACACGCCCTTTGTGTAGAAATTGCAATATTCTCCGTTTTACCTAATAATTCTCCCAGCAAATTCAGCACGCACGTTCGCGAAAAATATTATCGAATAGACACAGTGCAGTGCAGATCAAGTTACAAAGGGAATATGGATATGTTCGCCTCCCGTGACACGCAACTCGAAAGCGAAAATAAGGCTCGTTAAAGACGATACATACTCCTCGAGATGGGATCTGTGGTTTCTGCTCGGAAGTTCCCTTATCGTTGGTCAATCGGATTTCTTTTTTATCTTTTTCGTTGCCGACCGAGACAAAGTAAGCATTGCCGACTCTAATTACTAGCGAATGGAAACGCGCGTTAAGTTATGCAGATTGGCCTGTGTGTTACGTCGCGTAACACTCTACCTAGCCGAGGCCACACACCGCGGGCAAGATGGCAACCAGATGTCTTCGGATACTCACTGCGTACCCTCAGCAGTCTCAAGTACCTTCCATAAATCTCATAGATTTCCTAGTAAAGGTCCTTCAAAGCAAACAAACGTCTGTTTCCGAAGAATTTCCAAAGACTATTGTCTACCACGGCGTGACAAGGGAAAGTTAGTTTTTCTCACGTACGCTGCAACTTTTCTCCCACTAACCACTTTCTCTAGAGGGCGGTTAAGACCCTTCGTGTGACCAATTAACAACGAAGCCTATTCCCTCACTCTCCTAACTAAAATCGTCACCAACAAATCCGATGGTCCGGTGCGCTAGACACACCCATCCTTAGCTTTCCTCCGAGACAGCATCGTCTCCCAAGACAGTACTGATTTTACATCCTTCGAACGGTCAACATCCTTCAACCGGGTATACACACCCGTAGATCAGTCACCCACTCATCTCGTACATACGCACCAGCGTAACTGTCTTCGTTATAAGTTGTTGGAATAAACGGTGAAATATAACTTACTCTGCTGTGTCATATTCATTTAACCACCTCTGTTATCTTAACCGAAACAGGGGAACGACTACTTCGCGGCGTCGATTTACCGAATCGTAGCGAGAATTTACGCCTTTCGCTGACGCGTTTTCCTCGCGACCGCGTCTCTCCGCGAACGGTCGTAACACTGTGATTACCCTCAACGGACACGCCGTTTTGAGTTTTCTCTTCGGTTCTTTAATTCCGTCCTTTTTCTTTCGCTCAGTTTTTTGGCCAGTGGCGGGTCTTTTATCGCGTGTCGAGTTTGATTCGCGTGGGGAAATGTCGTGTGCTCTTCGGCAGATAGAAAGATCATTGTTTCTTAAAGCATCCAGACGTTGTGCGTGATTGGCATATTAAAGTTTCTTGCGAATGTTACCGTGTGACCATGTCTCCCTTGTGACCGTAATTGTGCGACGATGTTTTCCTGCAAATATTACCATCTAACAAGTTTTTCCAACGAATATTACTGTTCGATCAGGTTTTACTCGAATCTTGTTCTTCCCTTGATAGGGTCCTTTCCTTATATAGAGTGTCCCAGGATTTCGCAGTCAAATCTATGCCACTATATTCCACTGACTACTTTAATGTACAAACTACGAAGATGCGGCTGATATTGTGCGTGTTGCGTTATTCCACAACTAGGCTTGATTGGCAGGCCATTGGAACGAGATTTGTTCAAGCTGTTCGAAATGTTGGAGAACGAGCCGTTAACATTGTAATGTATGCAACTACAGAGACGTATCGTAACTTTTGTTTCGAGAACAAATAACAGAGAAGCAGAGAATAATGAAGATTGGACACGGACGAAATTAGCTGTCGATCTTGAAACTCGTGCACTGCGATTTCAGATAATCAAATTAGCATAGAATGAGATTTGGGAACGGGCAGAGTATATTCCGGAGTTTGGATATATATATATTTAGATTAAAGATTGGTTCTTTGCGCGAAACGTTTTTAAGCAACATATGAAATTCTTCGTCTATTTATAGTATATTTCATTTTACTATAGTGGGAGCAGTATTCTATAAATCGGTTTATAAGAGTGCGAATTTATTATCTTAACGCTAGCCTTGCTAAACCCGGTCAAATGACCGGTTTCAAAATTTAATTTGAAATTATGCGTTGGTCGTTGTTTCTTTTCTTCCTCCAACTTTATGTAAATTCTTATATTATCCGACTAATCAATTTCTCAATTTTTGTTGACGTAAGAATCTATATAAAGTTAGAAGAAGAGAAGAAACAACAATGACTGTACAATTCTAAATTAAATGTTGAAACACGGCCTTTTGACCAGGCCTGGTAGAGTTAGTGTTAAATCATGCTTTGTAATTATTTATTTTGGCTGGTGGTAAGCAACGGTAACGCAAACACTGATCGAAGTAGACAGGTGTTCGTTAGACAGGTATTCAGGCCCCAGAATTTCCAGGTCACCGATTGGGGCCCCTGTTGTAAATTTCTGGTGATTCGCCCAACTATTGGTTAACTAAGAGTAAAGAGAAGAGGACAGTTTACATCTGAGCTACTGTTTCGATTAACCACATCTGGCAGAATGGCCTTTAGGGAAGAAAGTGTACCGTTTTCTGTGGTCGACCATCCTTTGTTTTCTTTTCTGAACAATAGATCTAGTTTGGACATTGATAACTAGCGGCTTATCGATCGTTCGATGACACAGGACACAGCCATTCTTTATGCTACATTATCACCACGACTAACTTTTACAGCTGTCTGCTAAGTTAATATTACCGGTTGTGTCACACTATCGCAGTGTGCCCAGAAGAAATAACCGGAGGACGATTAAAATTGCAACGTCACCGGACGCTTCTCGTTTCCCTTCTTTCTCTCTTTTCCTCGTCCTTTCGCTCAACGGTTGTTTCCCCTGCTTTGCCTCCGGGGCTTCCAGACAATTCAAGATTCTGCTGAATTGGAATGCTCGATTTTCTCCTAGAGAGCTGTTTAGCTAGAAGGAATAGTCCGAGTGTCGACGGGTATGCGAAGAACTGTCTTCTTGTGCTCTTAACCACTTAACTACGTTCGACGTGTTTATTCGTTATTGCTTGATTTTACCTGCTCACCCCATAGAAGCATTTTTGAAATTAAACTTTAAAAAGTTAAAAATTAATTGTTTCCAAAATGTTTTCAAATACTCCGAAGATCGTTGGATATTTTCGTGTTAAAATTAATAACAAAGTAAAATATACACAGCTGTATCCGCATTATTAACAATTAATTATCCTACGATATTTTTCCGGGTTACTCGCGCTCCTGAAAAATTTCTACCATGGACCTCTCCCCCATATGTAAGGAAATAAACTCCGCAGTTAACAAATTAATTGTTTCCAAAATGTTTTCAAATACTCCGAAGATCGTTGGATATTTTCGTGTTAAAATTAATAACAAAGTAAAATATACACAGCTGTATCCGTATTATTAACAATTAATTATCCTACGATATTTTTCCGGGTTACTCGCGCTCCTGAAAAATTTCTACCATGGACCTCTCCCCCATATGTAAGGAAATAAACTCCGCAGTTAACAAATTAATTGTTTCCAAAATGTTTTCAAATACTCCGAAGATCATTGGATATTTTCGTGCTAAAATTACAAAGTAAAATATGCACAGCTGTATCCGTATTATTAATAATGGAGGCTGACTCCTACGATATTTTTCTACCATAAACATTTCTACCATAGACCTCCCCCAAATGTAAGGAAATAAACTCCGCAGTTAACAAATTAATTGTTTCCAAAATGTTTTCAAATACTCCGAAGATCACTGGATATTTTCGTGTTAAAATTACAAAGTAAAATATGCACAGCTGTATCCGTATTATTAATAATGGAGGCGGACTCCTACGATATTTTTCTACCATAAAAATTTCTACCATAGACCTTCCTCAAATGTAAGGAAATAAACTCCGCAGTTAACAAATTAATTGTTTCCAAAATGTTTTCAAATACTCCGAAGATCACTGGATATTTTCGTGTTAAAATTACAAAGTATAATATGCACAGCTGTATCCGTATTATTAATAATGGAGGCTGACTCCTACGATATTTTTCTACCATAAAAATTTCTACCATAGACCTCCCTCAAATGTAAGGAACTGCGGCATAAGTTCCCTAATAAACAATAGGAATTTCTGTTGTAAACTACAAATTACAAATTATGAAACCTTCCGCTCTAAATTAACTAAAGATCACCAACAATTCTCCTTCGTTCTGAAACTAATTCTCCGACAATGGTGTTCCCTATGAATGAGTCAACTGGCAACGAAAGACCAAAAGCAAGAGGGTTCTCGGTCAGTGTCTCTGGTGCACGCCAGCTAGGAAGCCTTAGCCGAAGGTCGTCCGGCTGAAGATAACTGCGAAGTCTGCAAAGTGGCATTGTTAGCGAAGGAGAAGGGGCCCTGGGGTGTGCAGACGTGCTCCGAAAGAAGCACGAACTTTAATGGTGGGTCCCAGTAGTAGACGGCCGTTCCTCTTCGCTTGCTCATTGTCACTCGAAGCTCGGTGCCCGTCCCTCCTTCCGTACCACGCTACCGAGTCTGAGACGCGAGGATGAAAGGGAAAAAAGCCGAAGTATGACACAGGTCCAACGACGACACCAACGACGACACCAACGACGACACCAACGACGGCGACGACGATCACAGAGACACGAGAAGAATGAAAGACAAGCGGCGCTGCTAAGTGCCGGCTCATTACTTAAATGGTCCGTAATAAGGGATCTCTGGTGCTGCTGGCGCGAACACGCTGAACAACAGACTTTTCGAATAAAGCCACTTTTGGACAAAGTAGTTGCTGGCTCACGAAGTTTTCTTCTTTCGTTGTTAGATGGCGCGATCCTAAAGTAGGCGCGCATTTTTCTTCGCGATCTCACGTTTCGATCGCGGATTTCGACTTATTGGGGAAACAGGTTAATTGGATTATTACTGGAGAAACTTGGATGGATGAACGTTTTCATCGTTTCGTTCAATGACGGGTGAAACGCGTGAAAAGAGTTCGTAAGGTTTAAGCTGGGTGAGAAAATACAGCTTTGAATTTCCTGTAAATGAGAGTTTAACAACGACGTGTCAAACACGACGCATGGAGCATTTGTACTAAATGTCTTATTAAATCTTGTTAATTCACTAGCTAAAAAACCAACTATTACATCGAACATGATACGACCAATAAAAATAAAGATATCTATACGAAGAATACGAAACGTAGATTCTTATGAATATGTGCGTTTCTTTAGGTGTATCGCTCCTCCAAGCGACAATTCGCCGAAACACACATCAACTTTAACCAATGTATGAGAAATCGTCTCTAGCGCGTTTTTATGCCAAGATGAACGCTACTGTGACCCCGAACGAACCGTGAAACTGAACGATTCGATCTGTCATTGAAAACGCCCATCGGTCGCGAAAGTCTTGTTCGTTTTTCATCGACGGCCCGGTTTAACGTTACACGCGTGTCTGGTTTCTGTTCACGGGCGGTTCTTCGTGCGTCAGAGCGTCCGAGCATACGCGTGCACCCGTTCGTCTTTCCACCAGAAAGAGAGAAGAGGGCTCTCTGTCGTGGCTGTTGGCATTCCACGCCTTCGAATCCGGCATTTCAAATTTTTTCACCGACACAGGGCACTACGGAACGGGAATAAATTTGGCGGGCCGTGACTGCGCCTTAATATTCCAGCAAGCAGACAGAAAAATAGAGAAAGAAACGGGCACTCGCGTGTCTCAATGCTTGTAATTTATTTTTCGATTAATTCCCAATCACCAGCCGATAATTTTGATGTTTCCAGCTGATGATAAATCGAAAAAGTGAATAGAGGACTTCCAGTAGAATTTGCGTGATTCATTCTTGGCGTTGATTGGCGTGAATTGTTCGTCAAGACGTTATTTTTCCAAGGGTATAAAAATCTGTCAGTTAGGTGGAAACTATCAATTTGTATACGAAAGATACGATCGTATTTGAAGATTGTATCGTAGTCATCGGATTTATCGTGCAAATTTTGCACGTGACACTCTATATTAAGTTTGTTGTAGCATTAATTAATCACAGAATGTTACAAGAAAACAAATTTGGTTTGGCAAATATAATGGCCGATGTTATGTAGATATGTGTGGCGGATCGGTATCAATAGGACGCCGACAGGTCGAGCCGCGGGTACCAACCGCCAACACTAGAGGGCTACGACGACAACGAGTCTGTCTGTCTAACTCGCTAGTGGTCGAATATACGAGCGATTGATATAAATACCGCACCTAGCGAGACTCACTCTACGTCTAAGGCAGGGACTACCGAGCATAGCCTTACTGACAAGTCCACCGGTAGTCCCGGGACGAAACGCACAACTCTCTCTCTCTCTTTTCATCCGCCTCATTGGTGACCACCGACGACGAACACGCACCTCTGGAGAAGGAGTCAGGAAAGGAGCCAACCACCGACGACGAACACGCCAAACAAGGTGACCGGATACGAGACGACGACCAAGCCAAGGAAGTGATGTAGCCATTGCAATAGTTCATGGGCATCACCTCCAGCAGCACGTCAGAGAAAGAGAGACAACCACCTCGTCCCCACGACGAGCAGCCTTCCATTATCGACGACGAGCCATTCCCTCTAACTTGTATCGCGCTATATAGCTTTGGGGTCACGCTATAGCGCTAGGGGGAGGCTGTGTGGCGGATCGGTATCAATAGGACGCCGACAGGTCGAGCCGCGGGTACCAACCGCCAACACTAGAGGGCTACGACGACAACGAGTCTGTCTGTCTAACGCGCTAGGGGTCGAATATACGAGCGATTGATATAAATACCGCACCTAGCGAGACTCACACTTCATGGTCTACAGGACTAAAGAATGATATTATTAGCCTTACGGGACAAGTTCCCGTCACATATGTAATAAACGAATTCCGGTAAACTATTAACTTTTTCGACAAGGAGTATAAGAAGCGATCATGTTAAGTGAACGTTATCTGCAGATAGTGTAAAAAGACTTCTTTTATTAGGGATCAACACCTCGTGAAGTCAGATTTTATTTATAACATACTTTACGATTTTGATTTATTTGTTTGAGGTGGTATGTCGTGATAGGGTCGGAAGGAAAACTCAGATTTCTTGAACGATAAATGTTTATTCACTCTAATCTCAATGAGTACACTTGATACAGGATTCGCGATTGTATTCGGTTCGCGAATGCGCGGTTATAGAGCTTGGAGCGTCATGGCGTATAAATACGTATGGTGATGTTTCGAGCTCGCGGAACACGAAGGTTTTCTTCTCGCCGTGTCGCGTAATCGGGTGAGGACTGATTTTCTCTATTCGCTCCTTTAAACGGTTCGCGAATTCCGAGTTGGCCTGTTGCTTCGTTGGTACGAAGAATTCTATCGGCAATCGTATGCCAGTACCGTAAACCATTTCGACTACCGTTGCGTTCAGGTCCTCCTTGATAGCGGTTTTTATGCCTAACAAAACAATTGGTAGGACTTCTACCCAGTTGCTCGTATTGTGACATTTTATTGCTGCTTTTAATTGTCGATGTAGGCGCTCTACCATTCCGTTGGATGCGGGGTGATAGGCTGTTGCGCGTAAATGCTTAATGCCGAGCAACCGGCATAGTTCATTGAATAGGTTTGATTCGGACTGGCGTCCTTGATCAGTCGTTATTTTTGAAGGTACGCCGAAACGAGCGATCTATGTAGAGAGGAGGGCCGAGGCAACGGTTGTCGCTATATTGTGAAGTTTCTGCCTTCTAAGGCGTGTCGAAAATGTTTGACTGCGGTGTATATCGCGAGTAGTTCGCGATCGTACGCGCTATATTTTTGCTGAGCGGGGGTCAAAAATTTTGTTGCGAATCTTAGCGGTTGTAATTGGTTATTCGCGCGTTGTTGTAATACTACCCCCATTGCGTAGTCGGACGCATCTACCGTGAGGCTGATAGGCGCACCTGGTATCGGATGCGCCAGCATCGTGGCGTCCACGAGTGCACGTTGCGATTCGCGAAAGCTGTTTTCCTACTGCTCCGACCACTCGATGAGCGCGTTGCCCTTTTTCGCGCCTTTTAACAGGTCGTTGAGCGGCTCAAGTGTTTTTGCGGCCCCCGGTATGAAACGTCGGTAGAAGTTTATCATACCGAGGTACCTACGTAGTTGCTTGGCGTTCGCGGGCTTCGACAATTTTACAATCGCTTCGACATTTTCGGGCGGCGGCTTAATTCCGTCGGGGTTTACCGAGTATCCGAGGAATGTGATTTCGTGCACGCCGAATTCGCATTTCGTGGGGTTTATCACAACGCCGCAATTATTGAGACGGTTGAGCAAGATTTTCAAATGTTCGCGATGTTGGTTTTCGTCGTTCGAGGCTATGAGAAAATCATCGATGTACGCGTAGACGATATCGAGCCCGCGTATGATTTCGTCGACGAACCGCTGACATGTTTGCGAGGCGTTCCGAAGTCCAAACATCATATTTGTTGTTTCGAGAAGTCCGGTAGGCGTTGTTATCGCGGTTTTTTCAATGTTCTCGGACGCAATCGGAATTTGGTGGTAAGCGCGGACTAGATCGATTTTTGAAAAGATTCGCTTACTATGCAGATGTTGCGCGAAGTCTTCGATATGTGGCGGTGAGTATCTGTCGGGTACGGTGCGGGCGTTCAACGCACGGTCGTCGCCACATGGACGCAGGTTTCCGTCCTTTTTCGGCACTACGTGCAGGGGTGATGCCCACGGGCTTTTCGATGGTCGCATCACGCCTTGCTCGATCATGTGTTCAAATTCCGCTTTTACCTCTTTAAGTCGATCAGGTGCAAGCCGACGCGGTTTGCTGTAGACTGGTGGACCAGGTGTAGTTTCGATGTGGTGTAGCATACCGTGTCGAATTCTCTCTTTTCCGAAGATCGGTGGGCGGGTGAGGTCCGGGAATTCTGCCAGGAGTTGGTGGTATGGTGATCCGCCGATGACGGTCTTGTCGGACGTTTCGTCTGTTGTGGCGGTGTATCCCCTTGATGACGTCTGTGTTATCGTATCGATAAGCCTTTTGTTTCGCGGGTCCACGAGCAACCCGTAGTGGCTTAGAAAATCCATGCCGATGATGGGTGTTTT